>NC_139224.1:109655707-109870707 GCF_055691185.1 Crinia signifera
GACTATTAGCCCCCTCATTACTTGCCCCAGTCTCACCAACAGAACCCCATTATAGTTAGAGATGTCTCTTGGACCATTGTTGCCAGGTTATTTGGGGGGTTTGGTAGTACTGTAATTCATTTTCCGGATTTGGCTTTGGATTTTGTTTTGGATTTTGGCTGTGATTGTTTTGGTTTGAGATTTATCCCAAAAATGTCAAAAAACTAAAATCCATAATTTGGGACTTTTAGTGTTTCTAGAAGCATTATTAACCTCAATAACATTAATTTCACACATTTCAACTCAGTTTTGACCACCTCACAGTATTTGTTTACATCCGCGTTAGGCCAAAGGCTGAATCATGCTGGTTGCTGGTGAGCGCTCCTGCATGCACTTAAGGGTCCTACTCATGGGGCGACATTGCTAAATGATCTTAACAAGATCGCTCAGCACACATCACTGCACAGCAATGTGTCAGTGCTGTGTGCTGAGCGATCTGTCAGGGCCAGTGTTCTCCACTGGCCCTAATCGGTGGTTAACTAGATATATCCAGCACGCTGAATATTAATTGCCGGGCGATAGCGACGTGCGGGGCTGCGCATAGCTATCACTGTGGCTCCTACACACGGAGCAATGTAGGGACATTTTCGAAACGATGTAGTTCGATCGTTTGGAAAATGCCCTGATATCGCCCCATGTGTAAGCCCCACTAGCTAGCAATCTCTACCCTTTCGTTAACAGTCTAATAAAACACTGTCTGTAACTGATGCCTCTTGCTTGCATTGTCTGTTCCACAATAGCGATGCCTAAATGGTAAAAAATCTTATAGAAATTATTCAGTCGTACTCAAATTTAGAAAATGATAGTTGATATGTATTGCTGTAAAAATCTTATGGTTAGGTTGTTTCTATTATATTAAGATGACATTACTATTATATCATTTTCAAGTGTTACCCATTTCTATTAACCAACAAAGTCCTTACAAAGTGACATAATAAAATATATTTGCAATACGAATATCCAGTAATCATGAAGGAGTTAATGTTTTGTTGTAAAAAATCTGCATTATTCAGTGTTTCTAACTTATTACATTGTTTTGGGAATGAAAGATTGAAAGAAATTATATGAAAGGTCCAAAAGCAGGCCTACTGTACCTGGCATTCTTTATAGAATGAGTATTCTATGAAGGAAATGCCTTGGTTGAATATCAGTCACCATAATCGTTGTATTCACCTTTTTTCAACTTTAACAGAATCTTTTAAAATCCTACTGTAAGCGATGTATTTACACAGTCGGATAACATATTCTGGAACACCAATCACCTTATCTATGTCAAAGACCTCGTTGAGAAGGACAACTGGTTATCCTGGTAGAAGGTGCATAAATATATGGCATTGACATAAAGGGCACGATTTTAAGATGCATGGAAAGGGTCCATAAGTACAGGGGGCTGCAGAAGCCAGATTTGCTACCTCATGCTAATGAGGGTATCCATGCATATAGTCCACTGTGTTTCTGTATGCAGCTGCTATTGTCATCATTACTATTACACATATCCATATCTTCCAACTTCTTCTTTTCCCTATTCAGGTCCAAATGTCCACCTATAATTAGGGAGTGTGGCTTTGCGAACAGGGGGCCTTACCTACAGTTGCGATGCTTCCCATGAGGCAACACCTTCTTTTTCACCACTGTGGGAACATGGCCAGCACTCTTTTCAGTAAATAGATGCTGTGGGCATGCACTGTGGGAGGGGGTACTTCCAACTGACGCAGTACAGTCACAAAAAAAATTGTCTTTCCCGTGGTAATCGGGACAGTTGGGAGGTATGGGTACCTCATGCTAGGTGCAAAAGCAGCACCAGAAACAGGAATGACATCAGGGTGCCCAGGCCATGACCCTACCACTGCAATCCTTCAGTGGAGACCCCCATCCCATTGAATAAGGCAGAGGGGACAACTTCTGCAGAAGCAGCAGCCTCACTGGCCACATTGCAGCCTGTCATATGTTGCTGACACCTTACTGCCAGGGTGGTCGCTTGCAAGTGGAGCTCCGTCTCCGAGCTCCCATCTTCCGCCCCTGGAGATGGAGAAGCCTCACTCAGCCATAAGTAACCCGTGTCTCCTCTGTCTCTTAAATTGCACAGCAATCTATGGGCAGGGTGTATAAATATACATCGCCGCCCCTCGCTGCCTGGCCGCTGCGATGCCAGCGCATATGTACTAACATATGCGGATGGCATCGCAGTGCGGTGACGGAGGCCCCCCGCGATAACTGTGCAGCTCAGCAAATATATGTTCCCTGTGTCTCCCCAGTACCTGTCCATCATCCTCCCCAGGGTACATCGAGTGTATACCTGTATATGTTATGTATATTTGTACTGTACAATACTGTGCAACCCATAACTCCTCCCACCCCTATTGTTACAAACAGTTATGCAATAATTACATTTCAGTAATGTGCTTAATTTACGACAGACGCTAATTCTGAGACCTATTTTCTAGAACATAAAATTAGTAAATACTGTATATACATAAACCAGTTTTGACAAACGTAATCCTTCTTAGTAATATGGAAGCTATTGCACTGGTTAAAAGGGTGGATTTATGCATGGTGGGTCATAAAAAGGTATGATGTGACAATCAAGTGTCAAATTCTACATCAGTGGGTGCTCACATACATTTAGTATTGCTAACAAAATGCAAAAATAGGCATGAGTTGTGTAAAGGAAATGGTCCGCTATGGAAGATTAGCTGTCTCGCCAAATGCCCTAAAAAAATCATATCATTTTGATTTATTGAGTGTAATAATGCAGCACATTATTTGTTAAAAGCCTTGTTCTTCAAACTGTTGCTGCCCTCCTGTCTGAAGGGCTTACGCTGTGTGTATTTCTTAAAAAAATCTGCATCTTTCAGAGACTTATAAGAATATCACTTTGAAGGAGTTTAAGACCTGACTCATAAACGTCACTCACAGTATCCACTGCTGTGAATTTTCCCATTTATTTCTCAGCAATAAAATGCAAAACGCTCTGTAAAATGTTATCATTTCCTTAATGCGATCAGATGGCGCTGGGATCCCGATCCATCAGATGGAAACAGGCCTCAGACTATGCAGGTTTTTTTCTCTTAGTCAAAACGGTCTGATCCCTCCTTAAAAGACAAGCTCAGACTAAGAAAGAATTACATTTATTAATGCAAATATCTTGCCTTTGTTGTCAGAATTGCTCAGTTGGCTCAAATAATCCTCCATTAGTTTGTCATGATGGCTGCAAATTGTCATATTTGTAAACACAAAATGTTGTCTCATAGAAGGCAACTGACCTCCTTTGCATGGGGGTATACAGGGAATGAGCCTTGGTTGTGCACCTAGATGGTTCACCTGGTGAATTTCATGGTCCACCATTTCTGTGCACTCTAGGAAGATGCCTCAGCAAACTAGAAGTAGTTCTTGGTTTGTAGAGAAGCAGAGAACCTGGAGTAGTTGGTCAATAAGAAGCTGAATGCCGCATCAGAATTCAAATGAACAACCACCTAATCGGCACCAAACTTAAATAAAGCTAATACTGTATAATGCTTCTACCCCAAATAACTACTGGTTTATGCCTCATTTATTGCTCAAATAATTAATCATTAGAGAAGTGGTTCCCAAACTCTGTGCATTGGCACCATGGAGTGCCTCAAGGCACTTGCAGGGGTGCCCTGGGGTGGTGGCTGTGCAATAATAAAATTATTGAACTTGAATTAGAAAACTAAAACATACATAAATGAAATACAATTCTAAATACAAAATAAGAATGATGCACATTCTTTTTATCAGCTCATTTTACAGAAATCTGACCATCTTACCAAATGAATACTACTCTTCAAAACTAATATTTATCTTTACTCACACCAAAATAAAATAAATCATATTAAATATAAATAAAGTGCATTGGAACATGGGTCATTTGCTTTCTACATTTACAGATTGGGTACTTGTTTCCTATCTGGGCGCCCAGGTTTTCTACGTACGGCACCGTAATGAAATCGGATCGCATCGCATCGTACACATACACGATATTGAACGATGCGATGCGATGCGATCCGATTCGATTTCCCATAGGAAACAGTGTGAAATGGCTCAATTTAGCCAAATTCTCATAGGAACAATAGTAAATGGGCCAAAAACACCCCATAACATTGAAATGTCCCCCCAAAAGTAGTTTACGCCACCCCGCCATCAACGTGAACCCGAAGCGTGGCGAGCGCAGCGAGCCCGCGAGGGGCGGCGGTACGCGTCCTCCGACCTTTTCATGCCCTACTATCCACTAGGGCGTGGAGTGAGAATAGAATAGTGTGGCGAGCGCAGCGAGCCACCGAGCCCGAAGCGTGGCGAGCGCAGCGAGCCCCGCGAGGGGACGCGGATACCTTCACAGTTATACGCGTCCCCTCGCGGGCGACGCGGACACCTGGGAAGCTTGCGAAGGGACGCGTTTACCTGTGAAGGTATCCGCGTCCCCTCGCGGGGCTCGCTGCGCTCGCCACGCTTCGGGCTCGTGGCTCGCTGCGCTCGCCACACTATTCTATTCTCACTCCACGCCGACGTGGATAGTAGGGCATGAAAAGGTCGGAGGACGCATACCGCCGCCCCTCGCGGGCTCGCTGCGCTCGCCTCGCTTCGGGTTCACGTTGATGGCGGGGTGGCGTCAACTACTTTTGGGGGGACATTTCAATGTTCAGGGGTGTTTTTGGCCCATTTACTATTGTTCCTATGATAATTTGGCTAAATTGAGCCATTTAACATTGTTTCCTATGGGAAATCGAATCGGATCGCATCGCATCGCATCGTTCAATATCGTGTATGTGTACGATGCGATGCGATCCGATTTCTCTACGGAGAATAGCATGGTGCGCAATTAACTTAGTGGGCGCCCAGATAGGAAACAAGTACCACAGATTGTATACATCCCACCTGTCCTGGGAGACTATTTCCCCTTCCCACAAGACTCCACTCCCTTTTCAATAATCTCAATTCAATGATCTCAGCTTCATAATAATCTATGCACTAAGCCTTGGATGGCGAGAAAGTGGACAGTGAGAAAGTACAGTAGCAGCCAAACAGCTTCTTTTATTTTTCAAATACATCCTGTGACATGGCAGTTAGGAGCTGGTTGCATGTTATTTTAGGCCAGATGTATCAAGCCTCAAAAAGTGATAACATGGAGAGTGATAAACAACCAACCAATCAGCTCCTACCTGTCATTTTTTAAACACAGCCTGTAACATGGCAGTTAGGAGATGATTGGATGGTTATCACTAGAGACAGGATAATATGCAACATAAAAAGCTTGCAAATATGCATGAAAAATACTTAAAATATGCATGAAAAGCTTCAGAATATGCTAAATAAAAATACATATAAAATATATATAATGCCCCCCAGCAGTAAAATACATATAATGCCACCCAGCAGTAAAATTCATATAATGCCCCCCCAGCAGTAAAATACATATAATGCCACCCAGCAGTAAAATTCATATAATGCCCCCCCCCCCCCCCCCCCCCAGCAGTAAAATACATATAATGCCACCCAGCAGTAAAATTCATATAATGTCCCCCCCCCCAGCAGTAAAATACATATAATGCCCCCCAGCAGTAAAATACATATAATGCCCCCCAGCAGTAAAATACATATAATGCCCCCCAGCAGTAAAACACACATAATGCCACCTGCAGTAAAATACATATAATGCCCCCCCCCCCCCCCAGCAGTAAAATACATATAATGCCCCCCAGCAGTAAAACACACATAATGCCACCTGCAGTAAAATACATATAATGCCCCCCAGCAGTACAATTCATATAATGCCCCCCAGCAGTAAAACACACCTCGAGTACGGAGTGCAGTTCTGGGCCCCACACTATAAAAAGGACATCATAGAATTAGAAAAAGTCCAAAGGCGAGCAACAAAGCTCATTAGGGGAATGGAGAATCTAAGCTACGGGGAGAGATTAAGCAATTTGAGACTATTTACTGTACATTAGAAAAGAGACGTTTAAGGGGGGACATGCTCAACATGTACAAGTATATCAAGGGCCAATATAAGGAACTGTCACACAACCTCTTTTCTACTAGAAAGGAATCTAGGACACGAGGGCATGAGTATAGATTAGAAGAAAAAAAATTTCATTCAGCTAGTAGAAAGAATTTCTTTACGGTCAGAACAGTCAAACTCTGGAACTCTCTTCCCAGAGAGGTGGTAACGGCTGGCTCATTAAATGCGTTCAAGGCAAAGTTGGACAAACATTTACTGGATGGAAACATCCATGGGTACAAATAAGAAATATAATTTGTCTGTAAAATACCAGAACCTACCAAATCAGCAATGGATATCTATACCAGGTTGAACTAGATGAACGCAAGTCTTTTTTCAGCCTTACCTACTATGTAACTATATAATGCCCCCAGCAGTAAAACACACATAATGCCCCCTGCAGTAAAATACAAATAATGCCCCCCAGCAGTAAAATTCATATAACGCCCCCCAGCAGTAAAATTCATATAATGCCCCCCAGCAGTAAAATACATATAATGCCCCCCCAGCAGTAAAACCCTTATAATGCCCTCAGCAGTAAAATGCATATAATGCCCCCCCAGCAGTAAAACCCTTATAATGCCCTCAGCAGTGAAATACATAGGCCCCTGACACCACCTGTTAATCATAGAAGTAGAAGACATTTATTTCTTCATAACTCACACTGGCTGCCGCTGGCTGGCTGCAATCACAAACTCACTGGAGCACTGTCACTGATGATGGTGGGCTGCGGTGCCGGCATCCATAACACTTGCTGCTGCGTGGTGGCATGCTCTGCTGTCCCTCCTCCACTACTCCCAGCACGCGCCGCGGCGGCTGGCAGAGGAGTGACAGACAAGTACTGAGCCACCGGCTGTCCACGTCACCGCGCGTGTCACGTGGGGTTGCGCCGGGTGGAAGTGAATGAAACAGTAGCTGCGCCTGAAGTGCCAGGGCAGTGGGGGGGGCAAGCAAAGTATGTAAAAACGTCGCCCAGCCGAATGCCGTCGGCTGACGCCCAGCAAAGCTGCCGCCCCTAGGCATGTCCAAAAGTCAAAATATGCACCATCACTACTTCAATATTAGGTGAAATATGAAATAACTGCTGATAATCGGCCAAATATGCAAATGCAAATAAGCAAATGCATATGCAAATATGCAAATGAAAATATGCAAATGCAAATATGCAAATGCATATAATCCGGTCTCTAGTTATCTCTCTCCATTTTATCACTTTTTGAAGCTTGATGGCCCTTTATCTTCTTTATCTCAATCAAAGGCTTAATAAATAGACCTAATATTCTCAGGATTTTTCTCTCATTAGAAGATTAAAATATTATCAATGTTTGAGTAAAAAAAAACACCTGGCTCTGCTGTGCAAGATTTAAATAGAACAATACATCAAGCAATTATGCAATACTACAGTATATGCTAAAAATTCACTCTCTCGTTTTTGAACCAAGAGTACAAATTAGCTAAAATATATTGTTCTTGAAACAGAAGTGAATCTTTCAATAACTGTACTAATAATAACTATTGAGTACTTGTCTCAGTTTTACACCATTAACATGTCAAGTAACAATTGTACAGTTCTAACACATTACGCAATGTATTGTATTAACATATATGTTTCATCCCAATTCTGCTTGTTATGGAAAATAAAATGCTGGACATAATCCAAATGTCCAGGGCACTTAACAAATGATAAGCCCCCCTCCTCTTTCCAAGCATTGGCAACCTGCTTTGGGGTAAATTTACTAAAATGGGAGTACTATTGAAGATGTGATGTTGTCCATAACAACCAATCCGATTCTATCCATTATCTTCTAGAAGGTGCTAAATAAATATAAGTGGAATCTGATATGTTGTTATGGTCTACATCCCATCTTCAATAGAACTCTCATTTTAGATAATTTACTTCTTTAAGTGCAACGATAGGGTCTGTAGTATAGCATGTGCTCCAGACCTGGGGCCTTATTTTGGTTCATTCTTTCTGACAAAATCCTTCTTAGATGGGCAAAACCATGTGCACTGCAGGTGGGGCAGGTGTTACTTGTGCAGAGAGAATTAGATTTGGGTGGGGTTTTACTTCAAAGTGAGATCTATATTGCAGTGTAAAAATAAAGCAGTCAGTATTTTCCCTGCACAGAAACAAAATTACTCACCCAAATCTAATTCTCTCTGCACATGTTACATCTGCCCCCCCTGCAGTGCACATGGTTTTGTCCATCTAAGAAGGATTTTGTCAGAAAGAATGAACCAAAATAAGGCCCCTGGTGATTATTGTTTAGTAGTAATGTCTGGCACTTGTAGTGGGTGCTTATGTATCAAGACACAAAAATAGGTTGCTCTTGACAAATGTTTTAGTAGCTGTTGGAAGTGAGCAAAATTGAGCTTTTCCTAACTACCCTGTTTCCCTGATAATAAGACCTACCCCAATAATAAGCCCTACCCTTATTTCTGGACAACGGTACAAAATAAGCCCTACCCCGAAAATAAGCCCTAGCTTAATCCCCATTTTGCCCAGTCCCTGTGCTAAACTCCCAGCTCCGCTAATCCCACCCACCCGCATGAAATGGATTCTGCTGCTACGGTAGCAGCCCTGGTACCGCTGAAGCCTCTGCTGGCATCAGCGGTCCCAGGGATGCATTGTGCATGTGACGTCACTGCGCACCTCAAGGACTGAGTGGCGTCTGTTCACAGACGGGAGCGGAGTGACAGAGCGGCGTCGGAGGAAAGGCTGAGTGGCTGAAAAATGGAGAAGGAAAGGAAAGCGGCAGTTGTGCTTAAAGTATAAGGGGATTGAGGGGCATGATGTAGCTAAAAGAAGGACTAAGGAGCTAAAATAAGCCCTACCCCAAAAATAAGCCCTTTGGTGTTTTTGGACTGAAAAAAAAAATAAGACAGTGTCTTATTATCGGGGAAACACGGTAGATAGTGCAATACCGATCAGTATTAGATTCTTTTTTTGGATGAGAAGATGTGTGAGGAAATGAAAACCATCAGATATTGGTTCAATAAATTCAAGCTTGGTTGTTCATCCATCCTCCATGAAGAGCGTCCAGGTCACCCAATTGAGGTGACTATGGGGGAAATGTTCATCAAAATCCATGATATCATATTGGCAGACTGGCGAGTGAAGATGAGAGATTGTTGAGATCATAGGCATCTCATTTGAATGTTTTCAGAATATCCTACATGAACATTTGAGAATGACACAACTATCGGCATGATGGGTGCCACGTTGGCTTACTGTGGACAATGAGTGGAATCGAATAACAACTTCAAAGCAGTGTTTAGACCTGTTTAAGCTCAATCCAAAGGAGTTTCTACGCCGTTACATGACTACGATTTTCTGGGATTTGAAAGGCATCATCTTCATCGACTATTTGAAAAAGGGAAGAATGATCACAGGGCAGTTTTATGCTGAGTTATTGGGCAGATTCGGGAACACATTGAAGAGAAAACAGCCCCACTTGACAATGGGCCTGCACACTCGTCCCACGTTGCCACAGAAAAATTGGTGGAATCCGGCTATGAATTGTTGCCACATCCACTGTATACTCCAGATTTGCTACTTCTTCCTGTTTCCAAACATGAAAAAATGGCTCGGCAGAAAAAGTATTTGCATTGAACGAACAGGTCATTGCCAAACCTGAAGCCTATTTTGCAGATTTTGATAAATCCTGCATACATGGGTTCTCCTAAATCCGGATAGTTCTCAAAACTTATGCAATCTACACTGGATATAGGTGAGTATTACTTGTTTTTACAGGTACCCTAGTGATTTCGGCAGGAGTAAGGGACAAATGCAACATGTATGAGTGTACAATAAACTTTTACTTTTATGGTGTGTGTGTCTTTATTTTACTATTTGTTTTGCAGGTGAAACTAAAGGTACCAATGGGCCCTTTAACGTCCATGCAGAGGAGGCTTGCTTGGACAATATATATTGTAATTTTAAGCTTTAATGCTCTGAATTCATCACCCACTGCCCAGGAGTTCTGGTGATAGCCACAGAAATCTGCCTTGGTCCTTCAGTGCCTTGGAAGGGGGCTGGCTTTTTTGGGGGTTCCGCATTCCCCCAGGGACATTGGCTAGGGATGACTACTTGGGGAGATAATGCCAGGGGCATCTCACTGATCGGTGCATGCTTCATGTTCATCAGTGTTTTGCTGCCGGCAAACTTACAATTCGCCAAACACGAATTGCTTCACCATTGGAAAATAGGAATCCTAAGAGCATGGCAGCTTAGTAAATAAACTGTGTTTTTTCAACCAAAACAGATCCATTCCTCCCAACTGTCCCTATTTCCCATTGGACAATCGTGATTTTTTTTGTGACTATCACAGGTCCCGCCCATGACCAGCAGTGTCCTGCTGGGGGAGAGTGTCATTAATGTGTGCTGGGGGAGAGTGTCATTAATGTGTGCTGGGGGAGAGTGTCATTAATGTGTGCTGGGGGAGAGTGTCATTAATGTGTGCTGGGGGAGAGTGTCATTAATGTGTGCTGGGGGAGAGTGTCATTAATGTGTGCTGGGGGAGAGTGTCATTAATGTGTGCTGGGGAGAGTGTCATTAATGTGTGCTGGGGAGAGTGTCATGAATGTGTGCTGGAGAAGAGTGTCATTAATGTGTGCTGGGGGGAGTGTCATTAATGTGTGCTCGGGGGAGTGTCATTAATGTGTGCTGGGGAGAGTGTCATTAATGTGTGCTGGGGAGAGTGTCATGAATGTGTGCTGGAGAAGAGTGTCATTAATGTGTGCTGGGGGGAGTGTCATTAATGGGTGCTGGGGGGAGTGCCATTAATGTGTGCTGGGGGAGAGTCATTACTGTATGCTGGAGGAGAGAGTCATTAATGTGTGCTGGGGGAGAGACATATTAATAACTCCATTATTCAAAGATTAAAAACCCAATATCCATTTAATTAGCAAAAATCTTGCTATTTGCTATTCTCCCATCTAAGTGAATATGTCACAGACACAGATTGTAAACAATGATGTATTTAAACAGATCGTCTGTATGGGAATCTGGAAGTGCAGTACAAGAGTCCTATGAGCATCGCCATGACAGCGGTATAGTTGTCCACTGTATTCTGTACATTAATTTGCTGTGCTAAATGAATTGACATACAGTATAATGATATGCTGATACGGTGACTGGGGGCATTTTGTCTCATAGGCAATTAGGGTGCAGACTGGTTTCTGATTTGTAAAAATATTTTTTTTCTTTGGGACTCCAGATATTTTAAGGAGATATATTAGTGAAGCTTTCCTGATTGTAAGGAACGACCAAAACCTGTTAGATAATTAACATATACCCCCCCCCCCCCCCCCCCCCCCCCCCGTGGAGCCAGTTGAGTGAATTTAAAACATTGTATAGAGACAGGTCAAATGGATGTACAGATGTGTCCCTTCTCAGCTTAAAAGGCTAGTCATGGCAAATGGGACTCATTTATCACGATAAGCCTGTCTGTAGTTATGCGTGCTCTTGCAATCCATAGGATCACATAGTATATACACTCCTGCAAACAGGGTGTAGCTTACCACAGGAAGTCACAAGTGTGATGCGGCCACTTGCAGATAGGATGTGAGCGGCCACATCTGTATTTGTAGGAGGGTGCAAAATGTCGTTTGTGGGAGGGCGCCAAACACCCTAGCACTGTCCCTGTATAGAATAGTCATTGACTTGAAAACCTACCTGTAGAACACCATTGTTTTTTTGCAGAGCTTTAGAACTGTGTCAATGCTGAAAGTAAACACTTGTGAGAATGTGTACATAGGTTTATTCACATTATTTTTCAGTAGATATGTCACAGATTGTTTAAAAGGCTTTGAGATATTCATGAAACACTATAAAAAAGCACCCATGTGTATGAGGCTTACAGTTATTACATTGTATGAATCAAACCTTCTAGAGAGAAAAAGTTTAGAACTTGCCCATATCAACCAATTAGATTCTGACATGTTTTAGACTGTGCTAGATAAATGACAGCTAGAAGTTGATTGGTTGGAATGAGGAACTACTCCTCTAATTCACTTTTTCTCTTTAGACGGTGTGATACATGTTCCAAATGACTACCCTGCATAATATGATGCTTGATACACCTCAATGAACAACAACTGCAAACAGAAAAACTTAGGAGACTTTGCAAGAAGGAGGAGTAAAGATAGGGAGGGTATACAAACCCAATACTAGATACAGGAAATACACCCTGAGGAAGGCTTACTACTAAGCAGAAACACATTGGTGGACATAACAGGGGACATGAAGACTGTTGGACTGGACCTTTTAATTTACTATCTTGGAGGTGTTTGGGAGTGGATTTTGTGGAGACCCAGGACCTCCTCAGACATACTCCACTGTTTAACAGTGACACAAATAGCCTTGATCAGAAGGCCAGACACAGTAGTATGCCCCTTATATTGTTATTTTCTTGTTTATAATAAATGCTTACTTATTTACAGGTTTACTTAAGCAGGTTAAGCTGGGTACACATATGTACAATCGTCGGGCCGTTCTTCCGATCTGCGGACGAACGGCCGTTCGATTGTATATATGTGTACGCTGTCCCGATCCCTTCGTTGCGATCGATAAACGGCCAAAAACGTTCTTGGCCGTCCACGGTCGGTCGGTCGCAGGTTCTTTGCTGCTTAATATTCTTCCGACAGGACGGCTCCATATCGAAAGAAAAGTGACATGTGTACGCACGTTCGATCGATATGCAGCCCGTTCCTGCGATCATTCCTCCCAAAAGCAGCACGCCCATGTGGGTGTTGACTAGCTGCGTCATCCCTCCATCAGCGCAGCATGTAAACAACAGGAAGTCTTCTCCCCCGTACTTTCCGCGCCATGCTGTTAAAGAATATTCATTGTGTGTGCATTCCTTTTGAAATAAATAATCGTTGTGTGTGCATTCCTGACAGATATAGTTATAGAAGATAGATAGATAGATAGATATGTGATGTTCATTGTTCTGCATAAACACTTAACATTTATTAAGAAATACTGACAAAAAATACTGTGAACACTTTGTTTATTTGAGGTAAAACGGTGGTCGGACCTGAACAGAGTGTCACATACAGGTGCTTGCCATGACATAAGTGCCATGTGAAGGTGTAGCAGGAACGCCCACCCACCCAAAAAACAACACATTGGAACATGGTGGTGTATGTAGTGGAAAGCGGTCCCACGGCAGCAACGCATCACATGGGAACATCCCGGCCTGCTCACATGTGATGCATTGCTGCCGTGAGACTGCTTGCCATGACATAAGTGCCACGTGAAGGTGTAGCAGGAACGCCCACCCACCCAAAAAACAACACATTGGAACATGGTGGTGTATGTAGTGGAAAGTGGTCCCACGGCAGCAACGCATCACATGGGAACATCCCGGCCTGCTCACATGGGATGCATTGCTGCCGTGAGACTGCTTGCCATGACATAGGTGCCACGAGAAGGTGTAGCAGGAACGCCCATCCACCCAAAAAACAACACATTGGAACATGGTGGTGTATGTAGTGGAAAGCGGTCCCACGGCAGCAACGCATCACATGGGAACATCCCGGCCTGCTCACATGGGATGCATTGCTGCCGTGAGACTGCTTGCCATGACATAGGTGCCACGTGAAGGTGTAGCAGGAACGCCCACCCACCCAAAAAACATCAAAGACATTGGAACATGGTGGTGTATGTAGTGGAAAGCGGTCCCACGGCAGCAACGCATCACATGGGAACATCCCGGCCTGCTCACATGGGATGCGTTGCTGCCGGGAGACTGCTTGCCACGACATGCACCATTTTAAGGTGCATGCTGCTGGCCTCCAAATAAACAAGAAGGAGAAAAAAAGTTAAATAAAGTACACAAACTATTTTTTGACTTTATAATGCAAACCGTTATAAATTTTCTCATATAAAGAGTGTACTACTGCTACGCCTTTTTGGATTTTTGACATTTTTTGGGCTACGGTATGGACTTTTCCGCTTAGTTCTTGTAGACATTTATGGACTTGTGTCATGTTTTCTTGCATTGTGCTTTCGTCGCTGGACGTGTCAGGTGATGGTGTGTTCTTCTCCCCCTCTGCAATGACATCTGAAATCTCGATGATATCTATAATAAGTACAGATAAAGAAATGTTTACCTTTCCACAAATGATACGTCACTATCCCATAAAGATGATTTGCAGTATACACTCACCATCTACACTGCTTGTGATCGCAATCACTTGGTGGCCCTCTGTGGTCCCTTCCATCGGCTGCGCAGCCTGGATATCATCTACAGTGACAAGGTAAAGTGACGTATTACTACACCTTGTTTTGTGTATAAAACATGTGTTGTTGTGTTGGTGTGCTGGTACAAAACCTTACCTGTTGTACTCTCCTTCTTTATTTTCAGGTTGGAGGCCCTGTCTCTGCCTTCCTCATGTCTTCTCCTGGATTGGATTTCCTCTGAGTAAAAACAAGCAACATGTCAGCAAAACACACAAAATGTAATGGATCAAGACAGTATATTAATAAAGCCACCTAGGGCATTGTACTCACTTCTTTTAATAATTCCACGAATTTTCTTTAGCTTGGCCTGCTCCTTGTGCTTCAGGTCCGACCACCGTTTCTGTAGCTGGTATTTGGGCCTTCTTTTCCCAAACTTCTCCTTTATCTCCTTGCATACACGCTGCATAATAATTTCTTTTCTATAATTCGTCTTGGGGTATGTTTTTCGCGAACAATCGTAGTCCCTTCTATCCAGCATTTTTACCATCAGTTCCACCTCTGCAGATGACATGGCGGCGGCGCGCGTCACTTTTTTCTCCTTGTTGTCCTGTCTCTCAGCGATTTCTTTATCTGTTGTTATCAGTGCTGAATTGGAAAACAAAGGTGCTGTACTGGCCTCCCCCATATGCGGTGGCGCCTGACCCTCCGACATGGCTCCTCGATGTCCCGTGTCTGTGTGACGCCAAGCACGTGAGTGGGGCGGAGATTCCTGCGCTCATCCAATCACTGTGTTTCAAGCCACGTTCAGCACGAAAGAATATTCCGTCGTTGTTGTTCGAGTGATCGGAGCTGCGCTGCGAATTTTCCGGACTGTATATCGACATTTCTTTCGGTGAGTATTAAAACAAAATGTGTAGTTTTCTATGACAAGGGACTTCAATCTGTGGGCCATGGGTATGCTGGGGCTTGTAGTGACCGTGTATCCTATGTCCCACAGAGTTTCAACTCCTGTACTATAGCTACAGTATATCTAGTGGCCCACAGACTGAACACCTGTACATTAAATGGTTTATGGTGTGCTTTGTGTATCAAGAAAATAATATGCCTTTTTATTGTATTTTTTGGAACAGAAATTCAACCATGGCAGAAAAAAATGTCGAATTTATGAAGGATTTCATTGAGGCCTACAGGGATCAGAATTGTTTATGGAACACCAAATCCAGAGACCATTCGAATAGGCAGAAGAGGCTATCTGCTCTGGAGGAGCTGGTGAGGGTGAGCCAGACATACTACCCCATAGCAAATGTAGAGTGGGTCCGGACTCGCATTGCTAATATGAGGACCGTATTTAAAAAGGAACTAAATAAGGTGGAGTCCTCAAAGCGGTCTGGGGCAGGGGCAGACCAAGTCTATGTGCCCAGGCTGTGGTACTACGACCTGCTGGCCTTCACGGTGGACCAGGAGCTGCCCAGGGAATCGGTCAGCAACACTGCAAGGAACCAGCCTGCCCCCTCCACCTCCTCGTGCAACCAAGAGGTTTCTGATGACACCATTTGCGGCACAGTAAGTAGATTTAAATATAACAGCAAGTACAGTATAAAAATTGTGAACATGTAAAATTAAAAGGGGGGGTATCGCCCCCTGCAACTGACCTCTCTGTTGGGCACAACAGAGAGGTCAGTTGCAGGGGGCGATACCCCCCCTTTTGGTTATACATCGTCAATTTGACCTTCTCTGTGGCCCTAATTCTGGTTCTTCTCAGTGGTGGAGGTATACTCTTATCCGCCTGAGAACACAGTGATCAATATTCAGACATCGCAAGTGCATTTACCACATTTTTTGTATTTGGACCTTTTGGTTGGGATTGGTAATCCCTGGTATCTACACTGTTGAAGTCTTTCTGGCGCGGATTATTGTAATATTTTTTTGTGGTGTAAAATTAACTAAATAATATAATTCTGCCAATCCACAGCGCCAACACCAATAAAATACTGCATGTATTCATCCCTGGTTAATTTAGCACACATAGATGCATTTCTGGTATTTAAATTAGTATTTGGTATGTCTGGTATCTAAATAATTAGTTTCCAGAGATGCCAGTCATAACGCCTCTTCAACTAGCTCACTTTCATCCATGGCAGCAACATGGTGGTGTGTGGGCTGCGTTCTTCTGCGTAGATATAAAAATATATGGAAGTCTTAAAAATCGATAGTGATACATCATTGTTACATCTTGTTTTGTTACAGCCATCGCTATTTGCCGAGGAGGAATCTTCGGCATCGCTGGAGGTGGCATCACAGCTGCCTTCACCGGCCCTCTGCTCCACCCCCACACCAACCGCCACGACCAGCGCTGAACCTCAAACAAGCGCTCAACCTCCAGCAGAAGCACCATCAAGAAGAGGGCGCAAAAGGCCGAGGCAGACTCCAGATGCTGCGGACGTGGCAACCACCAAGATCCTGGAGTCTGCCAACAGATTGATGACCATGGAGGAGGATGATGCGGACCGGGTGGGGAGTGTATTGGCTGACAATTTGCGAAAGTTAGACCCGGCTACAAGGGTGGAGGTAGAGCGCATATTTTATGAAACGCTGTACCGGGCCCGTGTGGGGACTCTGTCCCGGCACACACGGCTCACCGATGAGACCCCTCTGCCTAGGGTTGAATTTCAACCCATCAGCCCAGCTCCTATACCCCAACAAGCGGTATTTCACCCGGTGCAATATCCGCAGTACCAACATTTCCAGCCACCAACTGGGCAAAGGCAGCACCAACCGGCAACGTCGGCTAATACACTCCCACCAGGTCCACCTGGTGGCCCCTTCCAGAGTTTAGTGGAAAGTCCATCTCCCTCCCAACCACCGATGGATACAGGGGATTATGGGGTGGGACAAGTTTACCACCAGATGTAAATATTTTATATAGTTGATTTAATTGCATTATTGTTTTAATAATATAGTTTAAATATTTTTATGTTTAAGTATTTCTTTATTATTTATTTCCTTGTTATTTATGTTATATTTGTTATAAGTTTATAAGTTAATAATTTATATAAAAATTAAAAATTCTCTAATCTAGTTGGTGTCCGTGTGAAAATATCATTTACCATGCAGGGTGACTATAGGGCACAGATATACATATGGGGTACATGCATGTTGTTTCAATATTTACCTTCATGTATTGCTCCTGGAGACTGTACAAAAGTACCAGGAGAAATTGGCATAGAAATAGGTGTGGTGGAGCCACTACTTGCTAGTACATAAACACCAGTACTGGGTACAGTCTGCACTCCAGGTGTCGTGGCATTGTGCCCTCCAGGAATGCCTGGCACCTGAGTACTACCACTCACTTGCCGTGATTCGGCCTCCACCTCCCCCTCCTTGCTGCAAGAAGACGCAGAGGACAACTTGTGCGGAACTGTGAGTATACAAATTTTATTGGCAAAATATTGATTTGTACACACCAAAAAACAATATATTTACAATGACAAAAAGGTACATTTTTAAGCAATCATGTCATTCTGCCACTCCACAGCCCCAACACCATTGAAATAATTCAAGTACTCGTCTCTTGACAACTTTGCTTGCGTTGATGCATTTCTGGTGTTTAAATTATTTGCCAAAGCTGTCAGACCAATAGGCTCATCAACAACTTGGCTCTCGTCCACTGTAGCCCCCAGTTGTTGTGTGTGCACCGCTTTTCTGCGCATGTAGTTGTGCAGCACACAACAGGCCAGCACCACTTTGTCAATCTTATCTAGGCGCAGATTGATGGCACTGTGAAAAATTCTGAATTTATTACTCAGAATCCCAAACGCATTTTCAACCACTCGCCTGGCACGTGACAGGCGATAGTTAAAAATGCGTCGTTCCCTGTTCAGTGCCCTTTGTGGGTAGGGTTTAAGGACATTAGGGTGCAATGCAAAGGCCTCATCCGCCACAGTCCGCTCTGGCAGATTCAGTTCATTTTTTTTCAGTTTGTCATGGAAAAAGGTATTCTCCAGGGCTCCTCCATCTGAAACTCTACCATTTTTCCCAATGTCCACAAATACAAACTGGTATCGGGCATTAGCGATGGCCATTAGAACAATGCTGAAGAACCCCTTATAGTTATAATAAAAAGAGCCACTCTTTGCAGGGGGCATGATTCTGACGTGTTTGCCATCGATAGCTCCACCACAATTAGGGAAATTCCAAAGATCACGGAAATCACGTGCAATATTTTGCCACTCCTCCTTGGTCGATGGAAACTGCAATATAAAAGTATATGCGTATTAATAATCTGTTGGGTTGATTTTAGACCCATCAGCCCTCCCCCATTGCAGCCTCAAAGCTATTACCCGCCTTATCAAAATGACCCCCCACCCACTGGTGTAAAAGATTAAATTAACAGGCATTGTAAAGATATACATATAGGGTACAGGTATGTGCACAGCTATACATATGGGGGACATGTATGTAATTTCCATATTTACCTTCATGTATTTGTCCTGTAGAACTTGGACGATGGCATCACAGGTGTCTGGTATTATCAACCCCAGCGCTTGAGATGATATTGCGGTGGTAAATCTCAGGTCGGCAAGGGTCCTGCCTGTTGCCAGGTAACGCAGCGTTGCCACCAGTCTCTGCTCTGCAGAAATAGGCCTCCTGAAATAGGTGTCCTCTCTCTCTATTAAAGGGGTAACCAGTGTCAGCAGCTCCATGAAGGTAGCATCATCCATACGGAGATAATTCCTGAAGTCATCAGGATTGTTCTCCCGTATCTCCTGTAACAATGGCATGTGGGAGAAGGTGTCTCTCCTCAGAAGCAAGTCTCTGGTCCAGCAGCTCCGATTCTTGGTCCTTTTTCTTTTTTTAATAGCCTGCAATCTAATGGCCATAGCAGCCAAAATGCACGCACGAGCCTTCCTTCTCCTCAAGCTCATAATTAAAAAGGCCCAAATGCACCGATAGACGAACGTACGTACGTATATCCTGTACAGCTAGCAATGATCTGAATAGTCACGGCTCTATTCACTGTACTACACGAACGATTCTTTGTTCCGTGATCACACCTCGTTTTGGTATGCTCTTTTAATCCAGCCCATTATGATAATGTTGTGTGCATTTTTATCGTGCGAATAGCCAGAA
Organism: Crinia signifera; assembly: GCF_055691185.1. NCBI lineage: Eukaryota > Metazoa > Chordata > Amphibia > Anura > Myobatrachidae > Crinia > Crinia signifera. The sequence continues at coordinate 109,675,081 of NC_139224.1, forward strand.
CGGGAGAGTGTGTACGGTGGTACAATCTTTTTCTTGCGATTGTTTGGACGGGAGTACATCGGACGTCGCAAGTAAAATTGTACATATGTGTACGCGCAGATCGGTCGTATGTTTCGGACGGCCGAACGTGAATTCGGTCGATCGAACGGTCGCAAGAAAAATGAAATTGTACATATGTGTACCCAGCTTTACATGGCAAGCTGTAATTCGGTCATATAGCACTTTGTCAGTTATTGTTACACAGAGTAAATGTAAATAACCTGGTAACAGCTCAGCTGGGTGGCTTCTGTTTTCCTCTGATCATATCAGTACTAACAAGGTACCACTGCAAAACGCCCCAGGAGCTTAGCTATCATACAAGCCAAATAACGCCTTCATTCCTGCCATATGTATGTACAGTAAGCAGGAGAAAAGGAAATTATATATAAATGGTGAATGTAATATGGTTATATATTGTATTTGATATACAGTATGTTCATTTCATATAAAACATCATTATATAAAATAAAATAACCAGATTACATTTTGTATTATTGTGAAATCTGCGATTGTAATTGGCCTTGAAAATTAGTTTCATACTCTTTTGTCCAGTGCGTATATTCACACAGGCCTAAGTTCTGTGTAATGCTTTGTTATTGAATAAAATGTCAGTACAGAAAAACACAGTCAAATCACATAGACCCATGTTACTATTTCTTTATATGTTTTAAAAAGGTTTGTTTTACCCTTTTTATATGTGGAACAAAAAAGTGATGTTTAATTCATTTCATTATTATTATTATAATAATTATTATTATTATTATTATTATTTACATAGAACCACAAGTGATCCCGCACCCAGTTACATAAGACTGAGCTGATCATCTTCCCACCCTCCCGCTTTACCTCACCTCCAACAGTTTTAATGATGGCACTACTATTTCTTCTAGTCCCCACGTGCACTATCTTTGAGTAATCCTTGACTCCTCCCTCTCCTTCAAACCACACATTCAGCACCTCTTACAAACCTGACATTTTCATATTAAAACTATTTCCAGGATCTGGCCCTTTCTAACCCAGGATCAGGGCCGTTTCTAGACAATTTAGCTCCCATGGCATAGAAGAAATTGAGCGCGCCGGAGGCGCGCGCCGAAATAGGGGTGTGGCTTAATTTAAAAGGGGTGTGGCTTAATATAAGGGCGTGGCCTAGCCGGAAAACAATTACCTTACATCACACTTTTGCGACCTGCGTGACCAGACATTGGTTACCGCAGGAGTTGTCATTGTCCTCCTGCACTTAAGTTGGCGGGCTGAAGGCCACACAGTGACATAAAAAACATAAAGGCCCACACAGTTACCTAGTACACCTCACAGATCAAGGCCAAACAATGACAGGCTACTTAAATCATTATACACTATTTATCCATGATGCCAATTACACATGACGCCGCACACCGTGATGACAATTACACATTACGTCACACACTGTGATGACAATTACACATTATGCCGCACACTGTGATGCCAATTACATATTACGCCGCACACCGTGATAAAAATGACACATTTTTGTTGCACACCGTGATGCCCGTTACACCCCACACTGGGATGGCAATTACGAAATACTCCCCACACCGTAATGCCCATTACACATTATGCCCCACGAGCCGCTGCCGCACAACTGATGCCATTTACTAATATGCCCCCACAGTGCCAGATATGCCCCCACAGTGCCACACATATATGCCCCCACAGTGACACACATATGCCCCCACAGTGCCAAATATGCCCCCACAGATATGTCCCCACAGATATGCCCCCACAGTGCCAAATATGCCCCCACAGTGCCACACATATGCCCCCACAGTGCCACACATATGCCCCCACAGTGCCACACATATGCCCCCCACAGCGCCACACATATATGCCCCCACAGTGACAGCTATTCCCTCAAAGGCCACACATATGCCCCCACAGCGCCACACATATATGCCCCCACAGAGACAGATATGCCCCAACAGTGCCAAATATGCCCCACAGTGCCACAGATATATGCCCCCACAGTGCCACAGATATATGCCCCCACAGTGCTGGATATGCCCCCCACAGCGCCACACATATATGCCCCCACAGTGACAGCTATTCCCACACAGTGCCACACATATGCCCCCACAGCGCCACACATATATGCCCCCAGTGACAGCTATACCCCAACAGTGCCAAATATGCCCCACAGTGCCACAGATATATGCCCCCACAGTGCCAAATATGCCCCCACAGTGCCACAGATATATTCCCCCACTTTGCCACAGATATATGCCCCCACAGGGCCAAATATGCCCCCACAGTGCCACAGATATATGCCCCCCACAGTGCCACAGATATATGCCCCCACAGTGCCACAGATATATGCCCCCACAGTGCCAAATATGCCCCACAATGCCACAGATATATGCCCCCACAGTGCCACAGATATATGCCCCCACAGTGCCAAATATGCCCCCCACAGTGCCACAGATATATGCCCCCACAGTGCCACAGATATATGCCCCCACAGTGCCAAATATGCCCCACAGTGCCAATATGCCCCACAGTGCTGGAAACAGCATATACAGTAACTCACTGTGCCTCCCCCTGCTGCCTCTTCTTCATCTTCCTTGGGGAGGGGAGCACATCGCATGTCTCTCCTTCCCCTTCACTGAGCTGTCAGCCATCCATACATCGCGGGCTGTCTCCTGATTGGCTGACAGCCCAGTGACACAGTGAGAGAGGGGAAGGAGAGACGCACGATGCGCTCCCTCCCCTCCCCATGAAAATTAATCAGCGGCGGTGGACGGTGAGCGCTGAGAGGCGAGCCGTAGAGGGGGGAGGAAGGGAGGCAGCGCTGGGGGGAGCTGCTGCCGGGCGCCCCGGCTGTTTATTAGAGGCGGACAAGCCGTGCGGCGCCCCGGGCTGCTGCACGGCTTGTCCGCCTCTAGAAACGGCCCTGCCCAGGATGCTACAAAAACCATCATCCACTTACTGGTAATCTTATGACTAGACTACTGTACTACTGGTTACCCTTAAGAAAGCACTGGGCCATCTAAAAAGAGATAGCAGTTTGAGATACAAGTGTGTAAAACAGATGAGAGGTCAGGGGAGGAAAGGTAGATTTGAGTATCACCAATATAGAGATGATAAAGCTAATGAACTCACTCTAAGAGGAAGTATAGAGCAAGGAAAGAAGAGGACAAAGAACAGAACCTTGGGGAAGATAGGAGGAGGGACCCTAGACTGTACACCCTGAACATAATGTAAGTTGCTACCTATTGAAACTTGTAGTGCAGCAAGCAGAAGGAGGAGAGTGCAGGTGCATATAAATGCCAAACCTATTAATAATATTGCTATTTTGCATTTTAGAAGTTCTTAACATAATGATGGCCATTATTATGGGCTTGCTCACTGCGTCCAGGTGACCTATATAATGCAAGTCCCTAACACTACTATAGGACAAGTCCAGGGCGCGGGACACCTCAGGCCAGCCCAGCAGAATCACCCCATGGCATCACATTGGTGTAAAATTTAAGTCATAGTAAAGAATGTAGGGAAAAGGATATGTGATAAGTTTTACATAAGTAGTAAGAGGTAATAATAAAATGTGGAGGGTGCTACATTTATACAAACAAACTAAAGAGGTGATTAAATGTGTATGATATAATGCCATAAAACAGCCCAGCCAAACTAGCCCAGAGAGCCCCGTGCCCCAAACCCAGTCCTCTAGACTAGCACTCAGCATATATACAGTATATAGTAGGACTTACCCTCATAGTGACAAACTGAGTGTGCAGTCTGAGAGTGCAGGATTCTATGCTAGTTCAGAGCAATCTGGGACAGGTGGGAGGGGTGCTAATCAAGGTGGAAGGCATCTCTATTCCTTCCAGGGCATATACATACACATAATATAATACATAGGGGGAGGGGCCCAAATGTGAGTACCTTGGGGAACACCTACTGTTAGTGAAAGTGGAAGTGGAGACAGGAAAGAAGAAAGAGAAGGAACGGTCAGTTAGGTAAGAGAGGGTGGTCCACATTGTCAAAAGCAGCAGAGAGGTAAAGTAGAATCAGCATGGAATATTGGCCTTTGAAAACGTGCAAACATTAGTAATGAAGTTCAATGGAGTGGAGAGCATAGAAGCCAGACTGGAATGGGACAAGCAAAGAGTGGGAGGAAAGAAAGTCAGTAAGGTGTAGACAATACACTCAAGGATTTTAAAGGCAAATGGGAGGAGTGAGATGGGTCGGTAGTTGGAGAGGGTGTTAGAATCAAGGGTAGGGTTTTTATGAATAGCAAAGACAAGTGCATGCTTGAAGGCATTAGGAACCAACCGTGCCAAATAAAAGAGTAGGCGGTAGGGGATAGGTTCAAGTGGTGAGGTGGAGGGAAGGAGGAACAGATGAGGGCCAGGACTTCCTCACCAGATACATGGGAGAAAGATGTCAGAGTGGACAGAAAGGATGGGTAGGGCTGATAAGGGATAGGAGGTGGCTGGTTGCAGATGCTTTGGTGGGATGTGAGGTCGTGATGTATGGAGCCAGTTTTGCATGTGAAGAAAGTCGCAAAATCAAAAGCAGAGAGTGAGGAGGAGAGGTGGGGGTGGTCAGAGGAGGGAGTTGACAGTTGCAAAGAGGCACTGTGGTTTTTAGACTGGTAGGAGGTGAGGATCTTGAAGTACAGTATGACTGTTTAGCGAGGGAAAGGGCAGTAAGGATACATTTGAAGTGGAGAAAGTCTGCCTTAGAGTGTGATTTCCTCCACTATCACTCAGCAGTATGTGAGCATTTTTGCAGACATCTGGTGCATTTGGTGTGCCATAGTTGAGGAGGGTGTTGGTCTACAAGGGTGAATAGTGGTTGGTGGAGTGACAGAATTAAGAGCAGAGGTAAGGGATTAAGTGTATAAGGAAGTGGCTTGCTCAGGGCGAGAGACAGAGAGTAAGAGAGAGCAGTAAGTTAAACAGGGAGGATAGGGAGGTGGTGTCAATAGCCGCAATGTCCCACTTAGTAATGGAAGAATTGGAAGATATAGAAGCAGATAGAGATACGTTAAAGATAGCAGGTGATGGTCAGGGAGGGGAAATGGGGAGTTGGAGAAATCAGAAATATCACAATGGTGAGTGAAAACTAGATCAAATAAGCTCCCATTCACATGGGAGGGTGAGGAGGTCCACTAGTAGAGACCAAGGGCCTTATTTTGGTTCATTCTTTCTGACAAAATCCTTCTTAGATGGACAAAACCATGTGCACTGCAGGTGGGGCAGATGTTACTTGTGCAGAGAGAATTAGATTTGGGTGGGGTTTTACTTCAAAGTGAGATCTATATTGCAGTGTAAAAATAAAGCAGCCAGTATTTTTGTCACGGCCGCGGTTAGGACGCGCCGCTCACCTGTTCATCTCCGGCGGCGGGGCCTGCGGGCCATCCGTCCGGGTGCAGGGCGGGGAGCGCGGCGTCCAGGTCTTCCGGCTGCGACCATCCTTCTGGGGCCTGCGGCACACGCGTCCAGCATGAGAGCTAACCAAAGTTGTTTGTCTCCAGTCCGGTCGCCGCCATGTTGCTGTAGCCAGCCAATGGTTCAGAACCCCAGTTCAGCTCCTCCAATCAAGATCTGTCCTGGGGTATAAAGCAGAGCCCTCTGGGGCATACAAGCGCCAGTGCTTTGTTGTCAATCCCTGTGGAGGAAGCTTCAGCCTGTGCTCCTGCCCTTGCCCTGTGATATCCTTGATCCCTGTCTTCGTTACCTGCAGCTCTACACCTGATACCTGGATACCTGCATTTGCATTCTGCTCCCAGCCCTTACAGCGTCACACCTGTTTCCTGGACTTTGCAATTGCACTCTGCCTCCAGCCCTTTCAGGTTTGCTACAGTCTCTCAAGCCTCTGCACATGCTGCAGCCCTGCGTGTCTGTTGACACATCTCCACTCCTGCTGTCGACCAGCTGCACCTGCTGCCAGCCCTGCGTGTCTGTTGACACATCTCCACCCCTGCTGTCGACCAGCTGCACCTGCTGCCAGCCCTGCGTGTCTGTTGACACATCTCCACTCCTGCTGTCGACCAGCTGCACCTGTTGCCAGCCCTGCGTGTCTGTTGACACATCTCCACTCCTGCTGTCGACCAGCTGCACCTGCTGCCAGCCCTGCGTGCCTGTTGACACATCTCCACTCCTGTTGTCGACCAGTTGCACCTGCTGCCAGCCCTGCGTGCCTGTTGTCGCATCTCCACTCCTGCTGTCGACCCGCTGCTCCTGTCGTCAGTCCTGCGTGTCGGTTGACACATCATCACGTCTGCCTGTGGTCCAAGTTGCACCTACTGCCAGTCTTCCGTGCCTACAGACGCCTCACCATCCTGCTGTCTGCCTCCGCACCTACTGCCAGTCTTCCGTGCCTGCTGACGCCTCACCATCCTGCTGTCTGCCTCCGCACCTACTGCCAGTCTTCTGTGCCTGCTGACGCCCCGCTATCCTGCTGTCAGCACCTGCATCTACTGCCAGCCCTCCGTGCCCGCTGACGCTTCTCCATCCTGCTGTCTGCATCTGCACCTGCTGTCAGTCATTGGATGTCGCTGACTTCCGGCGTCTACTGCCCATTGCCGTCTGCCCCCACAGTCAGTCTTTGTGTTTCCCAAGTAAGCTAACAGAGACTCTGGGATCTCTCCCCTCATTCTGGACTTTCCGTTGTTGCCCAGGTACTTCACTGGGTTCCCCGATTTACAGTTTCATATATGGTCTTGCCTTCTCATGTTGGTGCTACAATAAAGAGTTTTATCAAACCTGCTATTCTCCAGTCTCCTTCAAGCCGCAAACACCCAACCTCCAGGCCTCAGACAGATCCACAAGGTACCCCTAGCGTGACAGTAAGCACTGGCCCAATGGATCCGTCCGCCAGCCAGGAGTTCTTCCAAAATGTGGTCGCTCGGCTGCGAGCACTGGAGGAATCCCAGCAGCAAGTTACTCAAGCCCTCCAAAGCATATCTCAAAGGCAAGCCTCAAATCCTCCGTCACAGACTGTCTCCCCGTCTTTACGATTGTCTACCCCTTCTAAGTATAATGGTACCCCTCGTACCTGCCAGGGGTTTATCAATCAATGTGAAGTACATTTTTCCCTGCAACCAATGAACTTTCCTTCTGATCGTGTTAAAGTGGCTTACATTGTCTCTTTATTATCAGACTCTGCATTGGACTGGGTCTCCCCCCTTTGGGAAAGAAATGATCCTCTGCTCTCCAAGTACTCTGACTTTATTTCCCAATTCAGGAAAATTTTTGACGAACCAGGACGAGTATCTTCTGCTGCTTCAGAAATCCTACGGATTCGTCAAGGCTCCCGCTCCGTTTCTCAATATGTTATCCACTTTCAAACTGTGGCATCTGAACTGAAATGGAATGAGGAGGCGCTAATTTCCACTTTCTTGGCAGGGTTATCTGAACGCATGAAGGACGAGTTAGCCACCCGAGATCTTCCTACCTCGCTGGGTGAGGTCATATCGCTCTGCAATAGGTTGGACCTCCGTTTCCGTGAGCGTCAACTAGAGAAATCCCGACAAGAGCGAGGCAAGTCTATTCCCGTGTCTCCTCGCCTTGGGCCTACTCCTCCAAATTCTTCTGATGAACCTATGCAGATTAATCATACTCGTCTAACTCCCGAAGAACGCCAGAGAAGACGGCGACAGAATTTATGCCTGTACTGTGGGGAGTCTGGTCATCTTTTAGCCAAATGTACCCGTCGTCCGTTAAACTCCCGGTCCTAGTTGGTTGTGGAGAGGCCAACCTAGGACGAGTAGAAAACTCTCCAATCAAGTCCGACTCTTTGCTATCCATACAGGTGGTGTTACCCAACGGGTCATTCGCAGTATCTGCTTTACTGGACTCTGGGGCAGCCGCCAATTTCATTTCAGCCCAGTTTGTGTCCTATCACGGCCTGGACTCTCAGAGACTTTCACAGCCGCTCCATTTATCTGCCGTTGATGGGAGTCTTATTCCTCAAGCCTCCATCACTCATCGAACTCTGCCCATTAAAATTCAAGTTGGGGCGCTGCATCAAGAAGAATTGTCTTTTTTCATTATTCCTAAAGCGAACCATCCTGTGGTGTTGGGGTTTCCTTGGCTCCAGCAGCATTCTCCAAAAATCAATTGGAGTACTATGGAGATCCTGTCCTGGGGTACGAACTGCCGTCATACCTGTCTTCCCGAATTAGTGCGCATCCAGTCCACCTCGCCTACGTCTCCTGATTTTCTTCCTCAAGCCTATCAAGCCTTCTCCGACGTCTTCTGTAAAGGTTCAGCCGACAAATTACCTCCGCATCGGCGCTGGGACTGTCCCATCGACCTTATTCCAGGTAAAATGCCTCCAAAGGGCCGAACCTATCCACTCTCTCTGCCAGAGACAGAAGCCATGTCCCAGTATATTAAAGAGAACTTATTAAAAGGCTTCATCCGGCCTTCCACGTCTCCAGCGGGAGCCGGATTCTTTTTTGTTAAAAAAAAAGATGGAGGCCTGAGGCCCTGTATTGATTATAGGGGACTGAATAACATAACAGTCAAAAATAAGTACCCGTTACCCTTGGTGACTGAGTTGTTTGACCGAATCAAAGGGGCTAAAGTCTTCACTAAATTGGATCTCAGAGGAGCCTATAACCTTATCCGTATCCGAGCAGGCGATGAGTGGAAGACAGCTTTTAATACTAGAGACGGTCACTACGAGTACCTTGTTATGCCATTTGGTCTCAGCAATGCTCCAGCAGTATTCCAAGAATTTATGAACGAATTATTCCGTGATTTACTGTATTATTCCGTGGTTGTTTATCTCGATGACATTCTCATTTTTTCTCAGAACATTCCGGAACACCGTCAGCACGTGAAGGAAGTGTTACAGCGATTGCGATCCAACCAGCTATACTGTAAATTGGAGAAATGCGAATTTGAGAAATCTTCAGTTCCTTTTCTTGGTTACATCATCTCAGGTACCGGGTTAAGCATGGATCCTTCTAAAGTGCAAGCAGTTCTTGATTGGCCACAACCTCATACCTTAAAGGCGGTTCAACGCTTCATTGGCTTTTCCAATTATTATAGGAAATTCATAAAAAAATTTTCTTCCATCATTTGTCCCATCACAGCGTTGACTCACAAAGGAGCCCATCCCGCCAAGTGGCCTCCCGAAGCGGTGGCTGCATTTCAGCAATTAAAAAGTGTATTTACTTCAGCTCCAATTCTTCTGCAGCCTGATTGTTCTCGCCCGTTTATTCTGGAGGTAGATGCCTCTTCTGTTGGGGTTGGAGCTGTACTTTCACAGAAGTCTGAGGACGGTCACCTACACCCATGTGGGTTCTTCTCCAGGAAGTTTCTGCCAGCCGAGATGAACTACCCCATTGGTGAACAAGAATTACTAGCCATTAAATTGGCCTTTGAAGAATGGCGGTACTTGTTGGAAGGGGCTAAGTTTCCTATATCCGTCATCACAGACCATAAAAACCTGTTATATTTGCAGAACGCCCAGTGTCTGAACCCCAGACTAGCCCGATGGGCCTTATTCTTCACGAGATTCGAGTTTGTGTTATCTTTCCGTCCTGGGTCTCAAAATGGCAAAGCGGACGCACTCTCCAGATCTTTCACGTCCTCTACAGAAGATCGTACCATAAGCCCAGTTCTCAGCCCTACAGTGTTTGCCAAGACCGCTGTGGTATCCATTCCTAGGGGAAAGACTTTTGTTGATCCTGGACTCAGATCATCTTTGCTTCAGTGGGCACACTCCTCTCGTTTTTCTGGTCATTGCGGTATTAAGAAAACCTTAGAATTCATTAAAAGAGCGTACTGGTGGCCGTCCATGAGGAAAGATGTCACTGACTTCATTGCGTCCTGTACCCAGTGTTCTCGTCACAAGTCTTCTCGTCAAGCACCAGCTGGTCTTTTACAACCATTATCCATACCCGAGTCACCCTGGTCACACATATCGATGGACTTTGTCACCGATCTGCCCCTTTCACAAGGGTTCAACACGATCTGGGTCGTCATCGACCGTTTCTCCAAGATGGCCCATTTCGTTCCACTGAAGGGCCTTCCGTCTGCTCCTAAATTGGCCCAAATATTCATAGCTGAAATATTTCGTCTACATGGTCTTCCGAGAGAAATTGTTTCTGACAGAGGGGTACAATTTGTATCGAAGTTTTGGAGAGCGTTGTGTAGTGCTTTACAGGTAAAGCTGAACTTTTCTTCATCTTATCATCCGCAGTCCAATGGTCAAACAGAAAGAGTAAATCAAGATTTGGAGGCCTTTTTACGCCTCTATCTGTCCTCCTCGCAAGACAATTGGAAGGAGCTTCTGCCTTGGGCCGAATTTGCACATAACAACTCTTATCATTCCTCCACCGAAAAGACTCCCTTCTTCATTGTGTATGGCCGTAATCCACGTGTTCCAGAATTCCAAAATCTTCCTGTTTTTGACATACCAGCAGTTAATTCGTCTGTCCAGTTTTTCTCAAGCGTTTGGAGGAATGTTCATGCTTCATTAGAGAAAGCCTCCCAACGTTACAAGAAATTCTCCGATCGGCACAGACGGGCAGCTCCAAAACTCAAGGTGGGTGACAGAGTGTGGCTCTCCACCAAGAATATTAGACTCAAAGTTCCGTCTATGAAGTTTGCACCTCGATTCATTGGGCCATATACAGTAACTTCGGTGATCTCTCCATTGGCTTATAAATTACAGTTGCCTCGTTCTTTGAAAATTTCTAATAGTTTCCATATCTCTTTATTAAGACCATTGATATTGAATCGATTCCAGGATAAAGTACCCAAATCCCCTCAGCCTCAAGCTCATCATGATGTTGCTTTTGAAATTAAAAAAATTGTGGACTCTAAAGTTCGTTCAGGGCAAGTCCAGTATCTGGTAGACTGGAAAGGCTTCGGTCCAGAGGAACGATCCTGGGTGGATGCTGCTCGCGTCGATGCTCCCACTTTGGTCCGTAAGTTTCATCAACAATATCCAAGAAAACCATGGAAGTGTCCAGAGTCCACTTCAAAAGGGGGGGGTGCTGTCACGGCCGCGGTTAGGACGCGCCGCTCACCTGTTCATCTCCGGCGGCGGGGCCTGCGGGCCATCCGTCCGGGTGCAGGGCGGGGAGCGCGGCGTCCAGGTCTTCCGGCTGCGACCATCCTTCTGGGGCCTGCGGCACACGCGTCCAGCATGAGAGCTAACCAAAGTTGTTTGTCTCCAGTCCGGTCGCCGCCATGTTGCTGTAGCCAGCCAATGGTTCAGAACCCCAGTTCAGCTCCTCCAATCAAGATCTGCCCTGGGGTATAAAGCAGAGCCCTCTGGGGCATACAAGCGCCAGTGCTTTGTTGTCAATCCCTGTGGAGGAAGCTTCAGCCTGTGCTCCTGCCCTTGCCCTGTGATATCCTTGATCCCTGTCTTCGTTACCTGCAGCTCTACACCTGATACCTGGATACCTGCATTTGCATTCTGCTCCCAGCCCTTACAGCGTCACACCTGTTTCCTGGACTTTGCAATTGCACTCTGCCTCCAGCCCTTTCAGGTTTGCTACAGTCTCTCAAGCCTCTGCACATGCTGCAGCCCTGCGTGTCTGTTGACACATCTCCACTCCTGCTGTCGACCAGCTGCACCTGCTGCCAGCCCTGCGTGTCTGTTGACACATCTCCACCCCTGCTGTCGACCAGCTGCACCTGCTGCCAGCCCTGCGTGTCTGTTGACACATCTCCACTCCTGCTGTCGACCAGCTCCACCTGTTGCCAGCCCTGCGTGTCTGTTGACACATCTCCACTCCTGCTGTCGACCAGCTGCACCTGCTGCCAGCCCTGCGTGCCTGTTGTCGCATCTCCACTCCTGCTGTCGACCCGCTGCTCCTGTCGTCAGTCCTGCGTGTCGGTTGACACATCATCACGTCTGCCTGTGGTCCAAGTTGCACCTACTGCCAGTCTTCCGTGCCTACAGACGCCTCACCATCCTGCTGTCTGCCTCCGCACCTACTGCCAGTCTTCCGTGCCTGCTGACGCCTCACCATCCTGCTGTCTGCCTCCGCACCTACTGCCAGTCTTCTGTGCCTGCTGACGCCCCGCTATCCTGCTGTCAGCACCTGCATCTACTGCCAGCCCTCCGTGCCCGCTGACGCTTCTCCATCCTGCTGTCTGCATCTGCACCTGCTGTCAGTCATTGGATGTCGCTGACTTCCGGCGTCTACTGCCCATTGCCGTCTGCCCCCACAGTCAGTCTTTGTGTTTCCCAAGTAAGCTAACAGAGACTCTGGGATCTCTCCCCTCATTCTGGACTTTCCGTTGTTGCCCAGGTACTTCACTGGGTTCCCCGATTTACAGTTTCATATATGGTCTTGCCTTCTCATGTTGGTGCTACAATAAAGAGTTTTATCAAACCTGCTATTCTCCAGTCTCCTTCAAGCCGCAAACACCCAACCTCCAGGCCTCAGACAGATCCACAAGGTACCCCTAGCGTGACAATTTTCCCTGCACAGAAACAAAATTACTCACCCAAATCTAATTCTCTCTGCACGTGTTACATCAGCCCCCCTGCAGTGCACATGGTTTTGTCCATCTAAGAAGGATTTTGTCAGAAAGAATGAACCAAAATAAGGCCCCAAGTGATGATGCATTTGGAATAGATGCACAGAACATAGGTCAACAAAACAAAACAAAACAAAATCAATAACTATGAGGGCTATTTACCAAAATGCCTTAAGGCATATTAGAGAAAAGGCCTCCATATACCTGCACAACTTCTCTGAGGGGATAAGTCGCACGTGATCACCCTTAACCACCGGGCAGCAGAATCGTATATGATACACCGTATGTGGTCCTTTTCATACAATGTGTCATATGCAAGCCAAACAAATCCTTAGTGCAGCACTTGCGATCTCCAGCACCTCGGATCGAAATTGGAGACAAAACAAATACAGTTTGTCACTTTTTACCCAATTTCCTGTCCTGATCCATCAAAATTAAGAGAAAAGGGCCCAAATCGTATAAATGTATGGCCAGCTAAAGAGTTTTTGCTGACTATAGGTCTCCACCTTGTATATAAGGAGGATCCTGTGCTATCACAACCATGGGATCGCCTTTTTCTTTGTTCTTTGGTTAAATCATTTTTCTTATGTGGATCCCCCACATAACGATGCAGAGCAAACCCCATATGCTACTATAGGATAGCAACCAGCCCTCCACACAGAGACCCAGCGGCAGGGATTTAGTTTGTCTGGAAATGCAGTAAAACCCCAGAAACCAGGTGTTTTACTGCATTTCGTCTTTAGTACATCCCGCCCTTTGTGGTACATTACTACAGTTTGATTTTAGTTGATCTTAAACGATGTTCCAGGGTAAAAACACATATTTACTAACACATTATATTTTATATTCATTCTTAAATATTAATAATAATAATAAAAAATAATAATAATATGTTTTAGCCTTGGAAGCCCCACATCAATAAAGATAGCTATTAATTGATATAAAATTAATCAAAATTGACCTTTAGTAAATATACTCCCACATACTCCTACATCTCCCCCCATCTCTTCTATTCTTTCTCTCCTCTTAAATATCCTCCACTTCATATAAAAATGTAACTACATGTACTGTTTTCTGATGATAATTTCTATTTGCAGTGACCTTTATCTTGAATGTGTCCTGAACGCACCCCCTCCACCCTGTATCCCTCACACAAAAATGTGACCAATTGTTTGTCTATAAGTTGGATACAGGATCGTTTCATTGAGTACTGATTGGGCTCGCCCCCCCAAAACTCACCACTAAATGCTTTATTTTGTAATAGAGACTTGGATGTATTAGGAGGTTCTTATGGACAATATTTAGTGATTGGTGTTTATTTACAGTAGGTGAATTATTCTAAATCATATTTTAAAATTAAAAATGGCTTCAGGTTTACCTACACACCTGGGCACTGTAGGGTTGATTTGCTACCTGGTCTCCTCACTTACCCTGCAGATCTCCTGTTTTAGGAAGCTTTTTTGGCCATTGAAGCCATGCAGACACAGCACTAAAAAATGCCTACTTATTAAGTGTCTAATGCAGGAGATATCACAACTATCTCCTGCGTTATACTCAAAACCACAGCATACTGTCATCCCTCAAAAAAATACGAGGATGTTCCGTTACTTATCATGCTCATCAGATTCCTCCTTCTGGCTTTATTATTGGACATGTGGCTTACTGCCTTCCATGTACAATGGCACAGCCAGGACAGAACCCATCACTGGCAAAAGTATAGCTTCCAACATTCCCTGAGACAGCTGGGGTGCTATTTTTGGAGCCATAATGCTTACATTATAAATTGGTTCCACAATGAGATACTTCTCACCTTGTACATAGTTTCTGTTTTGTTCTGCGGTAATTTATTCTATAACAATCCGTATTATAATTGATGGTATTTTTTTGCAGTATACTCTTCAAATGAGCTTGCATACCCTTCTTGACATATTATATGTATGAACTGGAAGCACCATATTCCCAAAACTTATTACTGAGATAATCCCAAGTAACCACCATTGAATAGAGTAGACCTCAAACATTTCCGAATGTCTATGACTCATTCGGCCATCAGGAGACGCCTGGTTCAACTTGATGAATTATTATATTGATCACAATGGGGAATTGGGGGGTAGGAGGAATAGTGGCTTCTGCTTGCTACTTACTCTCAAATTGGGTGTTCCATATTTACAACGACTACAGTAACACAGGGAAGGGGGCCCCATCTGATTCCCATAGATAATTAAGGGTAATCTGGTGAGGGTTTCTTTAAATATATATATATTTCTAATTAAGGTGAAATTATCCTTCAAGACCTCCAATTCACTATCTTTCAATAATTAATTATCCACTCCATCTACTACATACCACTGCAAATCGTTCAGGAAATATAATTATGCTCATTAACTATCCAACACCATACTCAATTGGTCACAAATGATTACAAGAATCAGTTCAACATTTTATTTATGAAACCTCCTCCCCAGCAAACGTCCATGTAAACATCATCTGTGTATTCAGCTATATGAATTGACAGAGCTTCAGTTGACAGGTAATATTTCCATATGACAATAGCAGACCTCATCTGCTTTACCATGCTTAATTCTTCCAGTTGTAGAGTAACACCAAACATCAAGAAAGACACTTTGGGCCGTGTGTATTATAAATCTAACAATAACAAAGTTTTTAACACCTTACAAACTAAGCCATGAGAAATCTCTCCAAAGAAATGTGTCTGTATAAAAATGATGAAGGTGAAATTATTCAGACAGAGGAGATAAACCGACCACAAGGGCATAAAGTGGGAATGAGACAACGAGACAGAGTGTGAAAGAGACACTAGCGTGGAAGGCGAGATTCAGAGAGAGCTGAGCACGCAGGTAAAAATAAAACACGAGAAAACCCAGGTGGATTTTGGGCAAGCTGTTCTCATCAACTCTGCTACTCCCTCCTGTCACAGCAACTGTCAGACAGGCCTTGCTCGTAATGAAAGGAAAAATATTTTATTCAGATTTATTAATTTGAAAATGAAGCACGCCTGTCGGCAGAGGGACAGCTCCTCTCAATCTGTCATCGTTGAACCACGCGGTGCTGACACGGGGAATCATTCGTCTTCTCTCTACTGACAGGCGGATCTCTCCCATAGCTCTTCCTGGGGGATCGCCCTGGGATTAAAAAAAAAAATAACGGATAAAACACATTCCGACACAGAACAGCCTCTTTATTAATGCAAATTACACGGAGAGGGGAAAACAGGGGAGCTGGAGAATAGAAATAAATAAGGGAGTGACAATATAAATAAATAATTGCGCTGTTCGTAGCAGAGGTGTTCATGTCTCAGCGTCAGTCCTTTCTCATTTATATCCAGAGATGTTTTGGAGGCTTTAATAAAAGGAGAGAGCTTAATGTGACACTAATGGACAGTTTCTTATTTACAATGATCGCTGGCAGCGCTGCATATGAATGAAACGTGTGCGTGTCTGTACTTATGTCACAGAGCTGTGTCAGCTGATATGCTGAGGGACAGCAGCAATTTGAAATGTATTTAAAAAGAAAAATGTAAAGGATTGTTGTTTTTCAGAAGTGCATCTCAGATTTGTATTAGAATGTTATATGACAGATGTATTACAATGGTGCTATCTGGGTTGTTTTGATTTTGTATTACTCCCACCTTCTTCTCTGCATTTCCAAGTAGTGATTGGCAATTATATTTTGACAATATGACCAGGGTCATAACTAGCAGCCACCTCTTCGACCTTAAAAAAAATACTTGCACTGAAGGGAAGAATTATAGGTGTATAGGATGTAGCTATCATAGGTACAGGTAATGCTCTGGGGTCCAAAGATGACAAATGCCCACCTTCTCAGTCAAAGTTACATATGTTATAATACATTTTCCACCATTAGTAGATACATAGGGGCTCTTACAAACATTTACATTGGGCCTACAATATATCTAGCTATGATCCTAGACCTTGGGGTGTTATATTGTTACATAATATGGATGGGGTGCTGCAATGTGTCAAAATATGAAGTGGAGGCACTACAGTGTGAATTATCATGAATTTGTGACACTGTATGTTCTAATGTGAATTGGGGGTACTGTGTTGTATAATGTGCACTGGCAGCCCTACAATGTGGCATAATGTGAACTAGAGCACCACCATAGTTCAGAAAATAAACTAGGGCCCTACTATGGGGCATACTATTAACTAAGGCACTAGGGGGCAGATGTATTAAGCCTGGCAAAATTATAAAGTGGAAAGTGATTACACACCAAATAAGCTTCTATCTGTCAAGTTGCAGGATGGGTTTTCACAATGACAGTTTTGTTATCACTTTCCACTTCATCACCACTTTATCCCTTCACCAGGATTAATGCCTCCCCCCTACGTTTTTTTTAAGCATTTGGACAGCTGCCCCTTCAATTTGTTGTTTATCGGGACCTACAAAGTGGTGGCTACACCAACCCCAGTGTTGTTAATCTGAGTGTTCACCGCTCCAAAGACACAGGCTGTGCTACAGTATTCTATATGTGTAAAAGAGGCACATCTATAGTGGAACCCTATTAGGGCTTTCACAGTGAACTTTAGAGCCCAAACAGGACTGTACTACACATTTGCCACCCCAGCTTTTGGCAGAAGAGCACAGAGGTTGCCTTCAAAACAGTCACCATCAGGCCACATGGCAGCAGTAGTCACATCCTTGAACCCCTGCTTGCGGGAGTCCATAAAACATGGGAGGGTGGGTTGCGAATAGCGGGAGGTGGGGTTGCGGGGGGGTCCTCGAATAACGGGAGGGGGGTTGTGGGCGTCCACAAAATGTGGTGGGGGTGCAAATTGCAGGAAGAGAGGTCACGGGGTCCGCAAAATGCGGGAGGGGGTCACCGCAAATCACGCTGGGGGGACGGGGACGAACACAATATTGTGCCTATGGGCGACCTGTTACTTAAATCTGGCCCTGCAGTTGCCATGCCAAATTTGTTAAGCATCGTCTCAGTGTACCTCTGCTGGTCAACAACAAGATTCTTAGCATCTCATCTTGCTTGATTCGCAGGCCTAGTAGTTGGTATGCTGGTCTTTTAGTTTGAACTTGAACTGTTACCTAGCAACACTTTGACATCAGTTATTCAGCTTTCCTGTCCTGCAAGCAACAATCATCTACAGTATGTACAGAACCCATGATGAACAAATATTTTTCTTTACATTTGTAGTATAGGCAGTTATCAGTTATAAAACATACAAAATAAATCTTTAACAATACACTTTCAAGTTTGATGAACGAGTAATGGACAACGTTTTCGTCCACACAATGATTTATTCAGTAACCATATTTTCCCTCGTGATGTTCAGGTGGCTCCACTTTAGCTGGCTATTTTAAAAAGGTAATTAAAGTCTAACTGGTATAGCAGTTAATTATATGACCATATGTAATGTATTGTACCCTGCAACAGGCGAGAAGATCTATTCATAGATTTCTGGTGTAACTCTTGGCAACAAGTTGGGTTTTGTAGCAAGCAAGACTTTCGTCAGTGTTTATTTCTTGTAGAAGACCTGCATGTTTTCGACATTTCTATGGTTGCTCGGCCCATATATACATTAGTCCATGTGTTATTGTCATCTGAAATTGTAAGCTCCTTGTCTATGGCTGATTTCCACTCTTGTAAGTTGCAACTTGACTTTGCTTTTTGGATGGTTTGAGGTTCATAACAAACACAATAAGCTAATTATTTGCTTTTTCTTTTAGGTGCTTTACCTTTGTTGCTACTCATAGAGCTCCTGTCCTGTGGTTGTAATCTCTTTCTGACAAGATGTTTCCATGTCTAGTGTCATAAGTCCTTGTGGTGTGATGACAGTTAGCTTACCTCATGATTATGTTTCTTGATTGTATGAGCTTTTGTTTAGTAGTGTCCCACAAGCTTTATAGTTGACTTTGTGGATAATGTCCAAGCATAAACCTTACACTCATATGCTTTACAGTCAAATACATGCAGATGATTGACGCTTTATCCAGATGGCTGGTTGACAGTCAACGGATGACACAATAGGGTTGACGTACATACAGTATGATTGAGATTGTCAAAAGGTTGGCATGGCTATGGTTGACAGGGGTGGGGTCCTGAGGTGCACACCAATTGAGAGGTGCGACCCTGCGGAGACCTTTCAGTAGACCTGCATACAAAGTCAAAGGTGCAGGTGCACAAATCAAACTCCCAATTTAAAATATTGCAATAAAATGTTGCATTTTTAGCGAGGTTCTTCGCTTATTTATGGCCATAAGTAACGGCTTGCCCACCGCGTCCAGGTGACCTCATTAGTCGGGCAAGTCCCTAACATTTTGGGGGGTACAAATCTAGGGCACAAGGCACCCCAAAATGGTGCAGCTGAGTGACCCCAGGGCAACACAAGACTGAAAGAAATATATAGAGAAACAAAGTGAGGATAGGTTAGTGAGAGAGGCTGCTAAAGATAGCAGGGGTAAGTAAGTGAGAGGTAAAAAAATGAGAGATAAAGTAGCGAGAGGTGAAGTAGTGAGAGGTAAAGGTGAGAAATGAATTACATTGAAATAAAACACACAATAGGGATGAAAGTGAATATGAAAATAAGTGTTAATTTCTGTTGCTCCTGAGGCCAAACAGCCACACCAGTCCAGGTGGGCCCAAAACCCAGAAATGCACCCCCCCCGCCCCCCCCATCTGATAATCCATTAAACATTTGTGCAGGTCTCACCTTGCTCTGCATGCAGTCTAAGAAATGTCAGGAACCTAATTAAAACCAATATATAGGACAGGTGGGCGTGGGTGCTACCACCAGGCGCAGAAGGGGTCTCTGGCCTTCTAATGTGTATAGAAATGGCTATGGTTGACACATGAAAAGGTCAACATAAGTTTTTTGGTATTTTTTAAAAAATGTTTTGCTTTTTTCATACTTCACCATCGATGTGGATTCTGACCAGCAATGGTAAAGTGAGCCAAGCACAGCATTAGAAAGATGTGCCAGGGTCGAAGCATGGGGGTCCATATCCAAAAAAGCATTCAAAATGTATGACAACCTTTTCATGTGTCGTGGGAACCTTTACATAGTCCTCGCAATCCAAACAATTGTGCTTTTTGCCATCTCACTCACACTGAGCGTGTAGACAATTGTTGATAGTATTGGATGCCGATTCTCTTTACAAGAGTAGCAAGATCTCTGTTTTCATATTCTCCACCATATTAAGGCGTTAATGCTTTTATTCTCAGGGCTATCTGGATTTCCATTAGTCTCTTGTATTATGCAAATGTATTTGTATCTTCAGTTTTCAGGAAGTACTACAGATATAGCCACGCTCAGAGGGGATCATGCTGGCACCGGCGGTGTGAGAGAGGTGCTGACTATGCTTGCCAGAGATGGTGGGGACAGAGGTGCAGATTCCGGCAACAGTACGGTAGTTACTTGTGTAGTTTCACGGCGGAAGCCTACGCTGATAACATAGCTTAGGCTGCCGCCATGAAACTACACAAGTAAGGCAGCCGCTGGGCTATGCTACTAGCGTAATTTCAAACGTAGCATAAGCTGCCGCCATGAAACTACACAAGTACCAAAGCTTTTTATGAAAACAGTTTTTTTTGTGTGTGCCTAGTTTTATTAAATATAACTTTCATGAACGTTTCAATAATATAATAATTACACTCTAATCGAACATGGATTTCCAGCGTGAAGAATGGCACAGCTATCCACTAGCCCAGGGCCAGATTGAGGTCTGTGGGGGCCCTGGACAACAAAAATTGTTGTCCCCCTCTCACCCACACCTCCTCTCCTCTCACACACCCCCAGCACTCACTGGAGTAGTTATTCTCTCTGCCCATCAGAGTCGGAGCTGCTGCACGGGCATGGCCTCTTCATGGCGCCAGGGACACGGAGTGTTCAGGAGTGGGGAGAGGGGTAGGTCCCCCTGGAGACTGGCAAGTGACCTGGGCAGCAAGGAGATGTGGGGCTGGCAGGTGAGTGGGAGAACACGGCATCTATCCCCCAGGACTGCTGCAATGCTTCCCACGTGATGGATGGGCAGTGGCGGCATAGGCGTGCGCAGTCCATTTTATTAGGGGGTGCACCATTGAATGGGCATGTCCATCACCACCTATTGGGTGTGCCTACCACCGCCTACTGGGCATGCCTATCACCACCTACTGGACATCAATGCAAAGTAAATATGTGACTTATTTATGTATACTTCAGAATGAATCACCAACAATTGGGACAGGGCATCCCAAAAGCATGGTGCAAAATTTACACTGTAATGCCCATTACACAATGCCACACACCATATTGGCCATTACACATAATGCCATGCACAGTAATGCCCATTAAACATAATGCCACATACCGTAATGCACATTAAACATAATGATACACCAGTGCCGTAAGTTCATCCCAGTTGCACGGAGGCAAGATAAATGTTGATGCCTCCCTCCCCACGCCGTAAAGCCCCTTACACATTATGCCAAACAGTAATGTCCATTACACATTGTGCCACACAGTAATACCCTTTACTTATTATGTCACACAATAATCTCCCTTCTACATTATGCCAAACAGTATAATGTCATGTATTTATTTATGTAAACAGTAGTTAGTGCCATGTGTCCCCAAACCGCCAAACCCTCACCGCTATAGAAATTTTAAAGTGGCAAGGTGATTTACTCTTGCCAAGTGGATGCAACTGTACTTACAGCTCTGCCTTCTGCTTAGCTTGCTGTTCTCGACGGTTACAGGAAACTTCTGCACCATGGTGTCTTCTGCCCGGCTTCCGGCTCCTAAGTCACTTGATCAGGCCGCGCGGCCATCTGATGATAAGCAGTGAGTCCAGCAGGCTAGGTGATGGGGAGGAGCAGAGAACCATTGCTACTATAAATGCTGCTGCTCACAATAAGGGTCCCCAGGGAAACACTGCCCAGACCCTGCTGCCTGCCACCCACCCACCTGGAGTGTGGGGGCCCCTGATGTGTTGGGGCCCTGGGGCAACTGCCCCTAGTTGCCCCGTAGTGGATCCACCACTGCACTAGCCTATGCCACTTGGTGATAGCAGCTGCTTATGTAAAAAAAGTTTATGTAAAAAAAGTGATCCCATGCAGACGGAGACCTAATGACATTCACCGAGAATGAGACAGTCCAGGGTTTTGTGTTCACAATATTCAGCATCGGCTAAGTGAACTGCAGGCCACAGTTATAATCTGCCAAGGGGACCAGGACACTACATGGCCCATTTACCCAAGCTTGAATTGTACACTATAGTTGGAGCTGCAGCAATGTTCATGGGTATGAGACGCTCGGGAGTCTCACATGTAAGCGCGTACCGGCATCCCATTCTTGGCGCACGGTGCGGTTCCAACTGCATATCAATCCGCCACTAGATTGGTGGACCATTAGCCACCTAGCAGTGGCAATATGTATTGCCTGGATATTGTATGGGGGGGATGCGGTCAATTTGCCGGCGGTCGGGATCCGACACTGGAATCCCGACCGCCAAAATCCCAAAACTTTCTCCCTCCGTGGGTGTCCACGACACCCATAGAGGGAGAATAAAATAGCATGCCGAGCGTAGCGAGGCACCGGGCCCGCTACGTGGCGAGCGCAGCGAGCCCGCAAGGGGGGCGATACAGGTTCCCCCATGTCGGGATTTCGGCGGTCGGGATTCCAGTGTCGGGATTCCGACCGCCGGGATCCCGACCGCCGGGATTACGTATCGGATCCGTATGGGGTGCATCCATGCACCTCGGCGGAAATGATGAGTGCGGCTCCATCTGTATCTCCAGAAGGATGTAAATACATTAGAGACTGTACAAAGTGCATGGCCAACATCACAAAACTTACCCGGAAAGACTAAAAGATCTTAATATGTATAGTTTAATATGGATAGGTTAGAGCAGAGAAGGAAAAGGGGGACATGACAGAAACTTTAAAATATATCAAGGATTTAACAAGGTACAGGTGGGAGACATTCTTCACAGGAAGAGGAGCAGCAGAACACGAGGACATGCACCAAAACTAAAGGGAGGAAGATTACCGGGAAATCTGAGGAAAAATTACTTCACAGAAAGGTTAGTGGATAAGCGGTATAGCCTCCCATCATACTTGCTCCTGAAGAAGCTGGGTGTTTGACCCAGGGAAACGCGTTGAGCCCCATATTATTGGACATATCCACATCGCATCACCCCACCGGGCCTATTCAAGACCACAGCGGACCCACGCCTTGTGCAATTTGCACCATCCCATCCGGACTCATCATCCGAGGCAGCGACTA
Organism: Crinia signifera; assembly: GCF_055691185.1. NCBI lineage: Eukaryota > Metazoa > Chordata > Amphibia > Anura > Myobatrachidae > Crinia > Crinia signifera. The sequence goes on from NC_139224.1 coordinate 109,697,874, forward strand.
GGAAAATTCAATCATCCTCCAGGTTCACCATCTTTCCCACCAGAGGCACCTAATTCCACCATTGGACTCTGTGTTTTGGGACTGCTTTTGGCCACCTGGCTACCTGCTGCTTTATGGGACCACCATCTGCGACATCCGTGTGGTAATATATATCAAATGCCCGTTTAATCCACTAATTGTGATGCTTATGGAATGTCATATTGTGCTATTGCTATTTTTACTGTAACCCCCTGTTTTACACAAAAGCATACCTAATATATCAATGGTACAGCTATTTTAGCTTATTTTATTGACAAATAAATTTTGTAAAGGATACCGCTCTATCTATTATCATTTTTATATAGTTTTCAGCCAGCGCTGGTACACTTTTCTTTTAGCCTCCCATCAGAGGTGGTAGAGGCAAATACAGCAGAAAAATGTAAACCTTATTTATTTATTTATTAACAGTTTCTTATATAGCGCACACATATTCCGCAGCGCTTTACAGAGTATATTTGAACATTCACATCAGTCCCTGCCCCAGTGGAGCTTACAATCTATATTCCCTACCACATATACCAGCACACACAGAAATTCTGGGGTTAATTTTGTTGGGAGCCAATTAACCTACCAGTATATTTTTAGATTGTGGGAGGAAACCGGAGTGCCCGGAGGAAACCCACGCAAGTACAGGGAGAATATACAAACTCTTCACAGTTAGGGCCGTGGTAGGAATCGAACCCATGACCTCAGCGCTGTGAGGTAGTAATGCTAACCATTACACCATCCATACTGCATAGTATAGGTATATTAATATCCTTACAAAGCAATAAGGATTAAATATGGTTTGAGGTAACATGTTTAAAAAGGTATCCAGACTCATGATAGATTGACTCTATGTCAAAAGTCATAAGGTCGACAACTATTGGTCGACAGTCAAAAGGTCGACATGGTCAAAAGATCGACACTTAAAAGGTCGACAGGGTCAAAAGGTCAGCGTGGAAAAGGTCGACATGAAAAAGGTCTACATAAATTTTTAGTAAAAAAAATTGAGCCGACATTTGCCGTCAGGCGGTATTTTATTCTCTATAATCCACTACGGCATGGAGGGAGGATATACTAGTGTGCTGAGCGCAGCGAGGCACCATGCCCGAAGCGAGGGGACGTGGTACACTAAAACGGTGTCTATACCAACCTATGTCGACTTAGACACCCAAAAACATGAAAACCGCATGTCAACCTTTTTCATGTCAATCTTTTGACCCTGTTGACCATCTGACTGTTGACCTTTGACCCTGTCGACTTTTTGACTGTTGACCTTTTGACCCAGTCGATCTTTTGTCTTTCTACCTTTTGACACTGTCGATCTTTTGACCGTCGATCTTTTGCCTGTCGACCTACAGTGGTCAACCTTATGACTGTAGACCTAGATATTTTAGATCTAAAATACCATAACCGTTTAAAAAAGGGGCAGACAAGATCGGCCAAGTGGCTCTTATCTTCCATCAAATTCTATGTTTCTATGTTTAAAGTAGAGATGAGCGGGTTCGGATCCTAGAGATCCGAACCCCCACGAACGTACCTGATCCGAGGCCAGATCCAGGGAGTTTGATGGTCGCCGCCATATTTCTGTGTTCAAAACGAGGCCGAACGTCATCTTCCCGCTGTCGGATTCTCGCGAGACCTGGGGATATACAGTATAGTTCCCGGTGGTTGGCGCCATTTTCAAACAGGCTGGTGATTTCAGACCTCACGGATGTGTCAGTGCTGTCTGCTGAGCGGAGTGGGGGGGATAACATGCTTGGGGGGTGACAGGCTGGGGGGGATGATTTATGCATAGGGGGCTGCTGCTAGTGCTACAGAGGGGGCTACATTATTTAAATTCAGCAAAAAAAAAAATTTAAATGACTGCTGCCAGGGCACAGTATAAGTCCAGGGTGCCCACATGTGTGCTGCATCAATCCAGGGTGCCCGCATGTGTGCTGCATCAGTCCAGGGAGCCCACATTTGTACTGTATCCATCCACGGGTGCCCACATGTGTGCTGTATTTGTCCAGGGGTGCCCACATTTGTGCTGTATCAGTCCAGGGGTGCCCGCATGTGTACTGTATCCATCCAGGGGTGCCCACAAGTGTGCTGTATTTGTCCAGGGGTGCCCACATGTGTGCTGTATCAGTCCAGGGGTGCCCGCATGTGTGCCGTATAATTCTATGGGTGCCGCCTTGTGTCCTGTATCAGTCCAGGGGTGCCCGCATGTGTGCCATATAATTCCATGGGTGCCCCCATGTGTCCTGTATCAGTCCTGGGGTGCCCGCATGTGTGCCGTATAATTCCAGGGGTGCCCCATGTGTCCCTTATCAGACCAGGGGAGCTGCCCTTTTTTTAATGAAAATAAAAATAAGGTGTTTTTTTTTTTTTTTTTACTGCAAGGGCTGTTAAATGCGCTGTAGTCCAGGGGTGAGCCAAGAGTTCTGTATAATTCATGGGGTGTTGCTAAGTAAGGTCTGCTGCTCTTTTTTATAATTAAAAGAATACAAATTTTTATTTTTACTGCAGGAATTTGTCTGCCGTATAATTCCATGCCTGCCGCCATGTGTGCCGTATCAGTACAGGGGTGCCGCCATCTGTGCCGTATAATTCCATGTGTGCTGTATCAGGTCAGGGGTGCCACCATCTGTGCCGTATAATTCCTGGGGTAAGCCAAGTCTGCCAATTCATGGGGTGCTGTCAAGTGTGCCATATCAGTCCAGGGGTGATGCTAAATGTGCCGTCTCAGTCCAGGGGTGATGCTAGGTGTGCCATATCTGTCCTGGGGTAATTCTAGGTGTGCAGTATCAGCCTAGAGGGGATGCTAAGTGTGCCATATCAGTCTAGTGTTTGTGCCGCACACTTGTGTGGCTTATCATAGTTATTCAGCTACCTCGGTGCAACCTTTTGCCCTAAAAACAATATTGTAAGGTGTGAGCTGTACAGAATAGACTGGAAATGAGTGGAAATGAATGTTATTGAGGTTAATATAGCGTAGGAGCAAAAAATAAAAACCAAAATTCTGCGATTTTAGCAGTTTTTATGCTTTTTTAACAAAAAATCAGAACCCAAAACCCTAAAAATCCAAACACAAAACACTTAGGAGGTGTTTTGCCAAAACCCATTAGAACCCAAAACCTCAAGGTAATCAGAACCCAAAACCCGAAAAGTGGCCGGTGCATATCCCTAGTTTAAAGTAGAGATGTGCACCGGCCACTTTTCGGGTTTTGGGAGGCTTGCTGGGACTCATAGTTCCACAGTTTAAAACAATAGTTTTTTTCATCTATTTTTTTTACACCAGTATCAGCTCGATGCCCACCGCCCAGGGGCATCGAGGACAGCACCAGGCTTCAGCCTGGTCAGGTAAGTCCTGGAGGGGGGGACCCCTTTATTGGGGGTGTCCCCACTCCCCCAGGGCCCCTGGCCAGGCTGACTGGTCGGTAGGGTTAATGCTTTGGCCGGGGGGACTTGTATAAAAAGTCTCCCCCCGGCTGTGGCATTACCCTGCTGGCTGGTTTGGCCTGGGGCTGGATCTTAAAATACGGGGGACCCCTAGTCATTTTGTCCCCTCGTATTTTGGGAACCAGCCCCGGACCTGGAGCCTGGGGCTGGTTGTAAAAAATCGGGGAACCCCTATTTGTCGGGTTCCCTGATTTTTTATTACCGGCCCGGCTCTTTCAGCCTGGTGCTGGTTACAGCTGTGGGGGGGACCCCACGCTGTTTTTTTTATTTATTTATTTATTCTATTTTTTTTCCCTCAATGATGCACGGATCTGACTGATCCGTGCAGGCTTAAAGCAAATACAACAGGGAAATCAAGGTGTATTTTCCTGCCGTATTTTCGTGGCTGTTTTACATCAATTAGCAGCCGTATTATTAATACGGCTGCTTAGTAAATCAGGAACCACCATTCTTTTGAATGGTGATTCCTGTCGTATCCTATCGATGGTGTAGACATTCGTATTTGTAAATACAAATACGAATGTGCCATCTTTAGGAATACGAATTGCTGTATTTTCGAGATAGTAAATCCCGAAAATACAAATGTCTAAAAAATAGGTGTATTTCTGCCTACGAATACACCTATTTTTTACGAATTCATATTAGTAAATTTCCCCCCAAATTACCGGTTTTCATGGGTTCTTGGCAGGGCTAAAATGCTGTGAATTGCATTGTTTGACTGCTATGTGGGCGGGACTTGATGATGCCTGCCCTGCCCCTCTCCCAGAGAGGAGAAAACAAAAGTCAGAAAGTATGGCAAAGCCCCCTTGGTAAAAAAAATCGCCCAAAAAAAATTTGGCTGACCACAATGAAAAAGTCAGCATTGGGGGAGGAGCGATCAGTGTTATAGATTCCACCCTTTCACAAGTGGGCAGCAGACCCAGACTCCTCTAATACCACTTTTACACTAGAATCCCGGATCGAACCCTGTATTTTGACCACAGGAATTTTCCAGATCAGACCCTGCTTCAGACACCATTTACACTGCACTTCAAGCACGTTATTCCCAGGTCAGTGCTCTTTTATACTTAAAACGGGTCAGCCCTGCTTTTCCCTGCTGATGTACTTAAAAATTGCCTTTTTGGGCTGTTTAAGATGAGGTCACAGGTCACAGCAGCAAAATATTAGTTATCATCTGTTCTTCAGTGATCCACTCACTAACACTAACTAGTCCCTCTACATGCACAGAGAGACTCCTGGCTCTCAGAAACTAGAGGATATATAGTAATTGCATGGTAATAAGAAAAACATATATATATAGAGAGAGAGAGAGAGAGAGAGAGAGAGAGAGAGAGAGAGAGAGAGAGATTGTCAAAGATACACCTTCTTAAAGATACACAGGGCCTGATTCAGGTGGGTGTCTGTGAATGCGCATGCGTGGATCTGCGCATTTACAGACTCCCTGTGCGAATGCCTTTGGTAAGTATCACACTCTCCAAGGCGTTCGCATGGGCAGAGGAGGGTGGGGGAGGCAGCAGGGGAACACCCAGCTGCCCCATGAACTGACATTCCCATGGGATGCAGGTGATGTCACATGACCTCAGCGTCTGCCCCAATTCAGTCATCAGCAGCCATCTGACAGGTAAGTATTGACTTACTATTCCAACTGAAAGCTGCAGAAAGTTGACGCTTGGTCTTTCCGATATATCTTTTTCCACATTTACAGTATATAGATCAGGTGTGTAGTGAGACGTCATGCAGCTTTTAATAACCCATGATTTTTTATGTCCCAAAATCTGTGCCATAATCTTCATCTACATATTGGCACGTTTTGCACTTAATGCATTGGGGAAACAGCTTCGCTGTTTGTAACCAATTTATTTTAACAGTTAACTTAAGGTGATGACAGATTTCAGAATGGCAGCTCACCTAAACACTAATTGAGGCTTGGGAGGAAGAAAAGTTTGTAGCAGGGGGTGGACAGTTAGTACATCCCAATATTTAGTTAACATTTCTCTTATATTAGAAAGTAGTAATGTAAGAGACATTTTAACTAAACATTGGGATGTACGTGGACCCCCTGCTACAATGTGGCTCTGTCCAGTATATTGCTGGCAGCAGAGGATGATGTGGGGTATACTGTATATGTGCTGTGCTGCATGGCCATAACCAACTGCCACCACCAACTGCCGCCCGCATGCCACATTGCAATCCTCAGTGCACAGCAATATCACTGGCATTTCCTGAGCAGCAGCTGATGTGGATACAGGAGAAAAGGCGTCTCAGGTGAGATCAATTTGCAGGTTATTAATCGCTGCCAGTGATTCTCCGAGTGAATTATCAGTGAGTGGAGCTCAGCGCACAATTACATCTGTGCTTTTTCTTTCTCTTTTCTCCCCCATTTTTTTTATTTTTTTTATTTGATCACCTTCTGCCTCCGGTTACAATGAGCCGCCGAGAGTTATCCCAGCTGATTGGAAATGAAGGTCAGTAAAATGTTTGTTTAGTAAATGAAATCTTAGACCAATGTCTCTTCTCTAGCAGTTGGCCTTTGTAGTGGGAGGGATTATAGCAGTGGTGGCTGGCCAGTGTCCCTGTATTACTGGCTGGCACCTCCCATGCTCTCAGTTACAGATCAGAAGCCGCTAAGCATTGGGGCCTGCATCCATACACTCATACTGCTGCAGCTCTGTTTTTCAGTTTTATAGTAATATAATATATAAATCATGTAAAGGTGCCCACAGTCGCTACAATTGTACTGTGCTATGCGTTTTTGACTGTACAATGGTTCTATACAATTTTTCTTCCAGCTTGCTATGAGATGTGCACTTGGATGCATGTGATGAACCCATGTTTGTAATGTTAAATTTCAGATGTAGTCTAAAAAGTACGTGCAGCACGTACTTTTTTAGACATACAATATCGGGCTCCCGGGAACATAAACACCATCCAATAATTGTACATAAGATGCAATTTGTGCTTAAAAAGTACAAAACGCATTCGATAATTGATGCGTCTTTGGGCACCTTTACTGCTGGAAGTCTTATTGTACACCAGCAATATCTGATCTTTACATGTCACATATGGCTATTTGTTATATCGACAATATATGAAATATCGTTTTAGATGGACCCAGCCCGAACATCAGAGGGACATGGCTGAGGTCAGGACGCTGCAGACCATCCCGTGGGAGTCAGTCAGCAAGAAGATCTGGACCAACATCGGGAAGAGGAAGATCTGGACGAAGAGGAAGAGACCATCAGGCAGTTGCAGAGAGAGTTGATCACCTCCTGCTGGACAACATCATGCGGCTCGTCCTGTCCCATCTCCCCACCTACAGCAGACGCACCATTGCAGACGGAGAGGAACCAGAGTACTGCTCCATCTGTATCTCTGACATTGAGGTAGGTACAGAAATGGCTGTATCGTACTGTCACCACACCTTCCATGTTCCCTGTCTGACAGAATGGCTGCAGGTCAACAACATCTGCCCTCTGTGCCGCGTGAGACTCTTGAACCCGGATCATTTCTCCCACCTTTACTGACGGCTCCCCAGCAAAGCAGAACAACCAAACATAAGATCATGGTCTAAAGCGGTAAGTTCCTGTTTTATAGTTCAAAAGTTTTTACACTTTTACAGTGTTTTTTTCAATTTACAGTTTTTGTATTTTTTAAATTATTAAAAGACTTGTCACTGATCCCTCCAGTTCCAACAATTGTTGTTACACGTTTACAGTGTTTTTCTATTTGACTTAATTTTCTGTTTTGAAACTGGAGGGAATTGACGTGAACAAGCTGGGGATTAGGGCTACTGGCGACACCCCAAAAAAAAAAACGACATTGAGCAGCCACCTCATGGGTGTGTTGGAAGAGCTGCTAAGCTGCTAATTATTTTTGAAATGGACAATTAAATCCAACTAATTGATTACTTAATACTTGAACATTTAACATTTAAACCATCGCCGGGTACTTCAGCTAGTAATTAGTAAACCTGACCCTTTTCATCGCCAATAAGTCTCCAAGTCATTATTTTAAATTTGTTTATTAATTATTTATTACCAGATACTTATATAGCGCATACATATTCCGCAGGGCTTTACAGAGAATATTGGTACTTGTATTTTGGCGGCGCCCATCGCATCGCATACCATAACGGTATGGTATGGTATGCAATGCAACGCGATTTCGTGCGATACTGTGCGTTGGCATACAATTTTCAAATTGTATGCCATTGTACATGGCATACAATGCCATGCGATGCGATGCGATTAAACATTGTATAAGCACCCTAATGGGTGCTTATACAATGTTAAGCACCCTAATGGGTGCTTACAATGTTAAATGCACCCCCACGCCACCCCCCCCACTATAAACGTGAACCCGAAGCGTGGCGAGCGCAGCGAGCCCGCGAGGGGTGGCGGTACGCGTCCTCCGACCTTTTCATACCCCCACTATCCACGTCGGCGTGGAGTTGAGAATAGAATAGTGTGGCGAGCGCATCGAGCCACCGAGGCCAAAGCGTGGTGAGCGCAGCGAGCCCCGCGAGGGGACGCGGATACCTTCACAGGTAATTGCGTCCCTTCGCGGGCTTCACAGGTATCCGCGTGCGCTCGCCACGCTTCCGGCTAGGTGGCTCGCTGCGCTCGCCACACCTCCTAAGTGTTTTGTGTTTGGATTTTTTGGGTTTTGGGTTCTGATTTTTTGTTAAAAAAGCATAAAAACTGCTAAAATCGCACAATTTTTTATTTTTTTTGCTCCTACGCTATATTAACCTCAATAACATTCATTTCCACTCATTTACAGTCTATTCTGAACAGCTCACACCTTACAATATTGTTTTTAGGCCAAAAGGTTGCACCGAGGTAGCTGGATAACTATGATAAGCCACACAAGTGTGCGGCACAAACACTAGACTGATATGGCACACTTAGCATACCCTCTTGGCTGATACTGTACACCTAGAATTACCCCTGGACTGATATGGCACAGGTAGCATCACCCCTGGACTGATACGGCACATTTAGCATTACCCCTGGACTGATATGGCACACTTAGCATCCCCCCTAGTCTGATACAGCACACCTAGCATCACCCCTGGACTGATATGGCACAGGTAGCATCACTCCTGGACTGATACGGCACATTTAGCATTACCCCTGGACTGATATGGCACACTTAGCATCCCCCCTAGTCTGATACAGCACACCTAGCATCACCCCTGGACTGATATGGCACAGGTAGCATCACTCCTGGACTGATACGGCACATTTAGCATTACCCCTGGACTGATATGGCACACTTAGCATCCCCCCTAGTCTGATACAGCACACCTAGCATCACCCCTGGACTGATATGGCACAGGTAGCATCACCCCTGGACTGATACGGCACATTTAGCATTACCCCTGGACTGATATGGCACACTTAGCATCCCCCCTAGTCTGATACAGCACACCTAGCATCACCCCTGGACTGATATGGCACAGGTAGCATCACCCCTGGACTGATATGGCACTCTTAGCATCCCCCCTAGTCTGATACGGCACACCTAGCATCACCCCTGGACTGATATGGCACAGGTAGCATCACTCCTGAACTGATACGGCACATTTAGCATCACCCCTGGACTGATATGGCACACTTAGCATCCCCCCTAGTCTGAAACGGCACACCTAGCATCACCCCTGGACTGATATGGCACGCTTAGCATCACCCCTGGACAAATACAGCACACTTGGCAGCACCCCATGAATTATACGGCAGACTTGGCTTACCCCAGGAATTATACGGCACAGATGGTGACACCCCTGACCTGATACAGCACACATGGAATTATACGGCACAGATGGCGGCACCCCTGGACTGTTACGGCACACATGGCGGCAGGCATGGAATTATACGGCAGACAAATTCCTGCAGTAAAAATAAAAATGTGTATTCTTTTAATTATAAAAAAGAGCAGCACACCTTACTTAGCAACACCCCATGAATTATACAGCACTCTTGGCTCACCCCTGGACTACAGCGCATTTAACAGCCCTTGCAGTAAAATAAAAAAAAAAACACCTTAATTTTATTTTCATTAAAAAAAGGGCAGCTCCCCTGGTCTGATATGGGACACATGGGGCACCCCTGGAATTATACGGCACACATGCGGGCACCCCAGGACTGATACAGGACACATGGGGGCACCCCTGGACAAATACAGCACACATGTGGGCACCCCTGGATGGATACAGCACACATGTGGGCACCCCTGGACTGATAGTACTGGTAGCCAGTGGAAACAGCAGATTGGAATTATATACTGCAATAAATACTGGTAGCCAGTGGCAACAGACTGGAATTATATACTGCGATAAATACTGGTAGCCAGTGGAAACAGCAGACTGGATTTTTATATACTGTGATAAATAATACTGGTAGCCAGCGGCAACAGCAGACTGGAATTATATACTGCGATAAATACTGGTAGCCAGTGGAAACAGCAGACTGGATTTATATACTGTGATAAAGAATACTGGTAGCCAGCGGCAACAGCAGACTGGAATTATATACTGCGATAAATACTGGTAGCCAGTGGCAACAGCAGACTAGAATTATATACTGCAATAAATAAAATACTGGTAGCCACTGCCAGTGGCAACAGCAAACTGGAATTATATACTGTGATAGGTACTGATAGCCAGGGGCAACAGCACACTGGAATTATATTCTGCAATAGGTACTGGTAGGCACTAGCCAGTGGCAACAGCAGAGAGCAGACTGCAGCAGACACTAGGCAGTCCAGGGCAGGCAGTGGCACTAGCAGCACCAGTGGACTATCACACTGTGACTGACTATACAGGAGCAGACTCAGCAGAGGCAGGCCCCAGCACAAAGGAGAGACAGAACACAGCACCAGTCATCCTTGCAATGGTGATGTCTTGATCACTGAGCAGAGACACAGTACACAGCAGCACAGGCCCCAGCAGAGACCACACACAGCAGCAGCACACCCTTCCCTACCCTTCTCCGAGATTGGAGTGAAGATGGCGGCGCGAGGTTGCGGAATTTAAGGGTTCCGTGATCTCACGAGAATCCGACGCTGTGTGATGACGTTTTGCCCGTGCGCCTGGATTCGAGTAAGGCGGGAAGCGCCGAGCGCTGCTCGTATCCGGGCCCGGATTGATGACGTCCGTGCTGGCTCGGATCTGAGGAATCTCTAATCTGAGGAATCTCTATAAATAACAACAGACTGCCTGCGCCCTGCTAGCCTGGCTCCTGATTGGCCGCTAGTCGGCTCCTGATTGGCCAGAAATCATTCTGAGTAGAGACGCAGAGGATGAAGGATCTCTGCGTCTCAGTCTCCAGTGTCCAGCGGAGCGGGTCCCAGCAGCCGGGAGCAGCGCGACTTGAACAGAAGATGCCGGGGTGGTCGCCAGAGGACCAGGTGAGTAGGATTTCCTTCCACAGGTACCCCTTTGGATTACTACGGATCATGGACCCCGGACTCTTCAGCCCAGGAGCCCCGGACCCGCCCCGGAACCAAGGCCCCGGACCGGACCCTGGGACCTACCTACGGGATCAAGATAGGTAAGTATCAGTATGTGTGTAATGTATGTATTAAAGTTTTATTTTTCCAATGTGTCAGTGTGTATTTATTTAACTATATTTTTTACTGTGGAACTACAAAACCCAGCGGGCCCTTTAATGCCCCGCAGGCTGGGACTTGTGGTTCTCCAAGTCCCAACTTGCGGGGGAGGCTTGCTGGGACTCATAGTTCCACAGTTTAAAACAATAGTTTTTTTCATCTATTTTTTTTACACCAGTATCAGCTCGATGCCCACCGCCCAGGGGCATCGAGGACAGCACCAGGCTTCAGCCTGGTCAGGTAAGTCCTGGAGGGGGGGACCCCTTTATTGGGGGGGTCCCCACTCCCCCAGGGCCCCTGGCCAGGCTGACTGGTCGGTAGGGTTAATGCTTTGGCCGGGGGGACTTGTATAAAAAGTCTCCCCCCGGCTGTGGCATTACCCTGCTGGCTGGTTTGGCCTGGGGCTGGATCTTAAAATACGGGGGACCCCTAGTTATTTTGTCCCCCCGTATTTTGGGAACCAGCCCCGGACCTGGAGCCTGGGGCAGGTTGTAAAAAATCGGGGAACCCCTATTTGTCGGGTTCCCTGATTTTTTATTACCGGCCCCGGCTCTTTCAGCCTGGTGCTGGTTACAGCTGTGGGGGGGACCCCACGCTGTTTTTTTTATTTATTTATTTATTCTATTTTTTTTTCCCTCAAGCCTGCACGGATCTGACTGATCCGTGCAGGCTTAAAGCAAATACAACAGGGAAATCAAGGTGTATTTTCCTGCCGTATTTTCGTGGCTGTTTTACATCAATTAGCAGCCGTATTATTAATACGGCTGCTTAGTAAATCAGGAACCACCATTCTTTTGAATGGTGATTCCTGTCGTATCCTATCGATGGTGTAGACATTCGTATTTGTAAATACAAATACGAATGTGCCATCTTTAGGAATACGAATTGCTGTATTTTCGAGATAGTAAATCCCGAAAATACAAATGTCTAAAAAATAGGTGTATTTCTGCCTACGAATACACCTATTTTTTACGAATTCATATTAGTAAATTTCCCCCCAAATTACCGGTTTTCATGGGTTCGTGGCAGGGCTAAAATGCCGTGAATTGCATTGTTTGACTGCTATGTGGGCGGGACTTGATGATGCCTGCCCTGCCCTGCCCCTCTCCCAGAGAGGAGAAAACAAAAGTCAGAAAGTATGGCAAAGCCCCCTTGGTAAAAAAAATCGCCCCAAAAAAATTTGGCTGACCACAATGAAAAAGTCAGCATTGGGGGAGGAGCGATCAGTGTTATAGATTCCACCCTTTCACAAGTGGGCAGCAGACCCAGACTCCTCTAATACCACTTTTACACTAGAATCCCGGATCGAACCCTGTATTTTGACCACAGGAATTTTCCAGATCAGACCCTGCTTCAGACACCATTTACACTGCACTTCAAGCACGTTATTCCCAGGTCAGTGCTCTTTTATACTTAAAACGGGTCAGCCCTGCTTTTCCCTGCTGATGTACTTAAAAATTGCCTTTTTGGGCTGTTTAAGATGAGGTCACAGGTCACAGCAGCAAAATATTAGTTATCATCTGTTCTTCAGTGATCCACTCACTAACACTAACTAGTCCCTCTACATGCACAGAGAGACTCCTGGCTCTCAGAAACTAGAGGATATATAGTAATTGCATGGTAATAAGAAAAACATATATATATATAGAGAGAGAGAGAGAGAGAGAGAGAGAGATTGTCAAAGATACACCTTCTTAAAGATACACAGGGCCTGATTCAGGTGGGTGTCTGTGAATGCGCATGCATGGATCTGCGCATTTACAGACTCCCTGTGCGAATGCCTTTGGTAAGTATCACACTCTCCAAGGCGTTCGCATGGGCAGAGGAGGGTGGGGGAGGCAGCAGGGGAACACCCAGCTGCCCCATGAACTGACATTCCCATGGGATGCAGGTGATGTCACATGACCTCAGCGTCTGCCCCAATTCAGTCATCAGCAGCCATCTGACAGGTAAGTATTGACTTACTATTCCAACTGAAAGCTGCAGAAAGTTGACGCTTGGTCTTTCCGATATATCTTTTTCCACATTTACAGTATATAGATCAGGTGTGTAGTGAGACGTCATGCAGCTTTTAATAACCCATGATTTTTTATGTCCCAAAATCTGTGCCATAATCTTCATCTACATATTGGCACGTTTTGCACTTAATGCATTGGGGAAACAGCTTCGCTGTTTGTAACCAATTTATTTTAACAGTTAACTTAAGGTGATGACAGATTTCAGAATGGCAGCTCACCTAAACACTAATTGAGGCTTGGGAGGAAGAAAAGTTTGTAGCAGGGGGTGGACAGTTAGTACATCCCAATATTTAGTTAACATTTCTCTTATATTAGAAAGTAGTAATGTAAGAGACATTTTAACTAAACATTGGGATGTACGTGGACCCCCTGCTACAATGTGGCTCTGTCCAGTATATTGCTGGCAGCAGAGGATGATGTGGGGTATACTGTATATGTGCTGTGCTGCATGGCCATAACCAACTGCCACCACCAACTGCCGCCCGCATGCCACATTGCAATCCTCAGTGCACAGCAATATCACTGGCATTTCCTGAGCAGCAGCTGATGTGGATACAGGAGAAAAGGCGTCTCAGGTGAGATCAATTTGCAGGTTATTAATCGCTGCCAGTGATTCTCCGAGTGAATTATCAGTGAGTGGAGCTCAGCGCACAATTACATCTGTGCTTTTTCTTTCTCTTTTCTCCCCCATTTTTTTTATTTTTTTTATTTGATCACCTTCTGCCTCCGGTTACAATGAGCCGCCGAGAGTTATCCCAGCTGATTGGAAATGAAGGTCAGTAAAATGTTTGTTTAGTAAATGAAATCTTAGACCAATGTCTCTTCTCTAGCAGTTGGCCTTTGTAGTGGGAGGGATTATAGCAGTGGTGGCTGGCCAGTGTCCCTGTATTACTGGCTGGCACCTCCCATGCTCTCAGTTACAGATCAGAAGCCGCTAAGCATTGGGGCCTGCATCCATACACTCATACTGCTGCAGCTCTGTTTTTCAGTTTTATAGTAATATAATATATAAATCATGTAAAGGTGCCCACAGTCGCTACAATTGTACTGTGCTATGCGTTTTTGACTGTACAATGGTTCTATACAATTTTTCTTCCAGCTTGCTATGAGATGTGCACTTGGATGCATGTGATGAACCCATGTTTGTAATGTTAAATTTCAGATGTAGTCTAAAAAGTACGTGCAGCACGTACTTTTTTAGACATACAATATCGGGCTCCCGGGAACATAAACACCATCCAATAATTGTACATAAGATGCAATTTGTGCTTAAAAAGTACAAAACGCATTCGATAATTGATGCGTCTTTGGGCACCTTTACTGCTGGAAGTCTTATTGTACACCAGCAATATCTGATCTTTACATGTCACATATGGCTATTTGTTATATCGACAATATATGAAATATCGTTTTAGATGGACCCAGCCCGAACATCAGAGGGACATGGCTGAGGTCAGGACACTGCAGACCATCCCGTGGGAGTCAGTCAGCAAGAAGATCTGGACCAACATCGGGAAGAGGAAGATCTGGACGAAGAGGAAGAGACCATCAGGCAGTTGCAGAGAGAGTTGATCACCTCCTGCTGGACAACATCATGCGGCTCGTCCTGTCCCATCTCCCCACCTACAGCAGACGCACCATTGCAGACGGAGAGGAACCAGAGTACTGCTCCATCTGTATCTCTGACATTGAGGTAGGTACAGAAATGGCTGTATCGTACTGTCACCACACCTTCCATGTTCCCTGTCTGACAGAATGGCTGCAGGTCAACAACATCTGCCCTCTGTGCCGCGTGAGACTCTTGAACCCGGATCATTTCTCCCACCTTTACTGACGGCTCCCCAGCAAAGCAGAACAACCAAACATAAGATCATGGTCTAAAGCGGCAAGTTCCTGTTTTATAGTTCAAAAGTTTTTACACTTTTACAGTGTTTTTTTCAATTTACAGTTTTTGTATTTTTCAAATTATTAAAAGACTTGTCACTGATCCCTCCAGTTCCAACAATTGTTGTTACATGTTTACAGTGTTTTTCTATTTGACTTAATTTTCTGTTTTGAAACTGGAGGGAATTGACGTGAACAAGCTGGGGATTAGGGCTACTGGCGACACCCCAAAAAAAAAAACGACATTGAGCAGCCACCTCATGGGTGTGTTGGAAGAGCTGCTAAGCTGCTAATTATTTTTGAAATGGACAATTAAATCCAACTAATTGATTACTTAATACTTGAACATTTAACATTTAAACCATCGCCGGGTACTTCAGCTAGTAATTAGTAAACCTGACCCTTTTCATCGCCAATAAGTCTCCAAGTCATTATTTTAAATTAGTTTATTAATTATTTATTACCAGATACTTATATAGCGCATACATATTCCGCAGGGCTTTACAGAGAATATTGGTACTTGTGTATTTTGGCGGCGCCCATCGCATCGCATACCATAACGGTATGGTATGGTATGCAATGCAACGCGATTTCGTGCGATACTGTGCGTTGGCATACAATTTTCAAATTGTATGCCATTGTACATGGCATACAATGCCATGCGATGCGATGCGATTAAACATTGTATAAGCACCCTAATGGGTGCTTATACAATGTTAAGCACCCCCACATGCTTACAATGTTAAATGCACCCCCACGCCACCCCCCCACTATAAACGCGAACCCGAAGCGTGGCGAGCGCAGCGAGCCCGCGAGGGGTGGCGGTACGCGTCCTCCGACCTTTTCATACCCCCACTATCCACGTCGGCGTGGAGTTGAGAATAGAATAGTGTGGCGAGCGCATCGAGCCACCGAGGCCAAAGCGTGGTGAGCGCAGCGAGCCCCGCGAGGGGACGCGGATACCTTCACAGGTAAACGCGTCCCTTCGCGGGCTTCACAGGTATCCGCGTGCGCTCGCCACGCTTCCGGCTAGGTGGCTCGCTGCGCTCGCCACACCTCCTAAGTGTTTTGTGTTTGGATTTTTTGGGTTTTGGGTTCTGATTTTTTGTTAAAAAAGCATAAAAACTGCTAAAATCGCACAATTTTTTATTTTTTTTGCTCCTACGCTATATTAACCTCAATAACATTCATTTCCACTCATTTACAGTCTATTCTGAACAGCTCACACCTTACAATATTGTTTTTAGGCCAAAAGGTTGCACCGAGGTAGCTGGATAACTATGATAAGCCACACAAGTGTGCGGCACAAACACTAGACTGATATGGCACACTTAGCATACCCTCTTGGCTGATACTGTACACCTAGAATTACCCCTGGACTGATATGGCACAGGTAGCATCACCCCTGGACTGATACGGCACATTTAGCATTACCCCTGGACTGATATGGCACACTTAGCATCCCCCCTAGTCTGATACAGCACACCTAGCATCACCCCTGGACTGATATGGCACAGGTAGCATCACTCCTGGACTGATACGGCACATTTAGCATTACCCCTGGACTGATATGGCACACTTAGCATCCCCCCTAGTCTGATACAGCACACCTAGCATCACCCCTGGACTGATATGGCACAGGTAGCATCACCCCTGGACTGATACGGCACATTTAGCATTACCCCTGGACTGATATGGCACACTAAGGCGCCTATTGAATTATGTTGTTGTTAACTCGTACCATTACTTAACTCTTATGCCTAGAAATAAATGACACAAACACCTTATCTAAAAATAACGACACTGACACCAACTGCGTAAGGTTAAAAAGGTCATAGTTGTTTATTTAAGTGGTATGACCCCTATTTGTATAAGGGATGGCAAAGAAAGCGCTTGAGACCAGCACCATAAACGCGGGTGTTGCCATGGTAGCGACCTCAGCGCCCGCCAATGGCCACACCCCTTCTTGTGGGTACAGCCTGCGCTGTGACGGACATACCGCCCCCTTCTATTGCATGACGTGGACCTTCCATGAAGGCCAACGCCCCCAGCCGGAACTGGGGACTCGCCCGCCTTCTTGGCAAAGGGGGGGCAATACCGCACAGAGACCACCTGACACCCCACCTGCTTGCTGGTCGAGAGCGCCTTCTCGCCGATTGTTAACTAAAGCTATGGAAATAGAGAACCAAATTTGGTGGAAATGGCTTGATGCCAGGTAGCACAGAAAGAAGGGTAGGGAGGGTGGGGATCCAGCTTCAAAGAGGCTAATTTCCTGTCTCTGATCACTGATATAACCCTCTCTGGCTGCCGCCCCCCTGCTACCTGATTGGCAGAACTAACTGCCACTCCACTACTATTTCCATAGGGCTTTACACAGATGCTTCTGCTGTACATTGCTTGTGGACAACAAATTCACAGGCTCTTATATTCCCTCCAGCCTATGCGGCCCTCGCTCTGTCTAAGGCGCCTATTGAATTATGTTGTTGTTAACTCGTACCATTACTTAACTCTTATGCCTAGAAATAAATGACACAAACACCTTATCTAAAAATAACGACACTGACACCAACTGCGTAAGGTTAAAAAGGTCATAGTTGTTTATTTAAGTGGTATGACCCCTATTTGTATAAGGGATGGCAAAGAAAGCGCTTGAGACCAGCACCATAAACGCGGGTGTTGCCATGGTAGCGACCTCAGCGCCCGCCAATGGCCACACCCCTTCTTGTGGGTACAGCCTGCGCTGTGACGGACATACCGCCCCCTTCTATTGCATGACGTGGACCTTCCATGAAGGCCAACGCCCCCAGCCGGAACTGGGGACTCGCCCGCCTTCTTGGCAAAGGGGGGGCAATACCGCACAGAGACCACCTGACACCCCACCTGCTTGCTGGTCGAGAGCGCCTTCTCGCCACAGCCTGTGTTACAAAGACCCCGCAGGGTCACCACGCGTAACCAGGCCCCGCCATACCAAACAAATAACAACCTACGCTAAACTAACCTAAACTAGAGAAAATATCCTCCAAAAACCTGCCATGCCTGAGTCAGGAAGATGTACGCCATCTGGCCTGTACAAACCCACAGAGTCCTTAACAATAGTAGGATGTCTAACCGCCTTGCCGCCCCGAGCCACAACATGCCTAGACACCGCATGGTTTAACTTCCTCATGGCCCTCTCGATTGCTGACACATTCCGGCAACCCCGCCAGTTAAAGCGGGGAATTATATCGGACCACACAATCCACACACCGGGCCAGAGGTCCACCAGACGCACAAAGTCTGTCTTAATCTTAATGGTGAGCTCGATGCCCGTCCTCTTGACCAGGTCATTGCCACCTAAATGAATTACCAGAACATCGGGGCGGCCCCACTTACGGGCTTTGGCGGATAACAGCTCCCATAGACTATCCCAAAGGAGACCCATGTCTCCAAACCAGCTAACAGCGAGTGCCTTCTCCAGAACAGGAGCACTGGAGGCTAGTGGGTGCCTAGCAGCCCAAAAATTAAAAGAGTGCCCTACGAACAAAACCCTACCCAGAGCCATATCGCAAAGGGAAGGGGCTGAAAAAGAGAAAACCTAGTGGTTAACATCATGATATACTTTAACACAACAAAATGCATACTACGGCCCAAGTGAAGGTGAAAAACTTAAAAAACCTTCTGTGAACTTTAGGGGACAGCCAATTGAATTAGTCCACAATGAAGGAAAAAGTAAAAAATTCCCTTCACACCGTCGATTCCGGAACGCTAATCATTCCAGAACCGATTGTAAACAATCGTTTTTGAGCCGGCGCAACAGGCGCTTGAACTACAACTTATCTAACTTATCTATTCTTACATAACTCTTATGGCAGGATTTCCACCTGCCAACTGCCTGAATGGCAGAAGGTGATACTCCTGCCGCTGCTGCGCAAGTAGCAGCCCCAATTCGAAACTAATGCGTTCCGAAATCCTGCTCCCGCAGACCCAATTCTACCAAACATTGCCGAAACACAGCCGCAAACTGGAATCGGGTCAGCGGTAGCCCATCAACGTGCGCCAAAAACTGCAAGGCGGCCTCTGGTCTGCGGGAGCTATATTCCTTAGCTAAGGAAACCGGACACACGGCCGCTTCAGCCTGTGCAGTAAGGGTAACCCAGTCGCCCCTGCCCATCTGATCCGTTTTGGACCGCTTAATCTCGCATAGCACTTGTCCTTCACGGAATACTACATCCTCCCCTAGGATGCCAGTGCGGGAGAGTTTGCTGGCTGCCACCAGCTCGCTGATGCGAAAAGCGTCATGAAACGCAAATGTAAATGCAACCTTAAACAGTGCAACTCCGTATTCGCTCTCAGCAACCTTAGCCAAACAACCCCCCAGGTCCCCCAGCATACTCATGTCTATGGGTTTGCGTGAATCCGGGGGAACTGGACGCACCCGTGTCCAACCCTTCATGGCTTTGGACAATACAAAAGACCTCGTGGGGTCGGGATCGCCGTGTAAGCGCGAATAGAAAGCGATGCCTGCCAACGCCGCCGCCATAGCCGACTTTGACCTGCCCCGCCTATGGTGACCCCAAACAAAGGCGAGTACCCGGTCCTCGACCGACTCACCGCTAGCCTCGGGGGAGCCCTGAAACTCCACCCAGTCCTGCCATGCGGCCCCATAAGTTCTACGAGTGGAAGGGGCCAAGGACAGAAGAGCCAGGTCTGTCATGCCGGCTCTATGACCTGCCACACAAAAGGGGGGACAATTAAGCCCAAGTGGCGAAGCCTCGGGGGCCAACTCGCGAAACCTCGCAAACTTAAACCTCGAAAGGGCATCCGCTATGTTGTTATCCACCCCCGGGACATGCCTGGCCCTGAACTGTATGTTATGCCGTAAGCAGAGCAGAACTAAGTGCCGTAGCAGACGCAAAGCCTTGGGGAAGCCGCCCTCTGATTATTAATGGCATGCACCACCCCAAGGTTATCACACCAGAACACTATGTTCTGGTTAGCTAGCTGGGAGCACCTTTTTCAGCTCTGCAGAAACTATAAATCGGGAAAAGCTCAAGAAGCAGCAGGTTGACCGTGAAACCACGATCAACCCACGACTGAGGCCACTTCGAGGCGCACCACTCCCCATTGAAGTACGCCCCGAAACCCGTGGATCCCGCCGCGTCAGTGAACAGCTGCAGTTCAACGTTGGAGGCGGGGTCAGAAGGCCAGATGAGCTCCCTATTGAACTGCTCGAAAAAAAACTGACCAAACTAAAAGGTCGTCCCGCATCTCCCCACATAGTCTGACGGTGTGATGAGGGTGGCTAACACCCGCCGTGGACCTTTCTAGCTTATGGCAAAACACCCTACCCATCGGGATAATGCGACATGCGAAATTGAAAGAGCCCAGTAAAGATTGTATGAGCTGCAACCTGACTCTCTTCTTTTCCCTGCATTCAGTAATGAGAGCCTGCAGCTTGCAAACCTTGTCCTCAGGGAGCCGGCAGCAACCTGCTGCAGTGTCTATCTCAATGCCCAGATAAGACAGAACCGTGGCAGGGCCCTCCGTCTTATCTGCGGCAATGGGGACCCCTAAAGACGCCATTGATGGCGGATGCCAGGATGTTTGCACACGTGCCCTGCCCGCCTGGCCCCACAAAGAGAAAATCATCCAAATAATGCGCCACGCCACTACAGCCTGTGACGTCATGAATGTACCAGTGCAGAAAGGAACTGAATTTCTCAAAGTAGGAGCAGGATACCGCACATCCCATGGGCAAACACTTGTCAATAAATATACCCCCGTCTCAATGGAAACCCATGAACCTGAAGGACTCTGGGTGTAGGGGGAGGAGCCTGAAAGCCGACTCTATGTCCGATTTAGCCACTAGGGCCCCACTGCCAAAGCCCCGGACCATGCCTAGAACCTCATCGAACAAATTGGTAGTGGACGCTACAATGTTGCTCGGGGATGGCGTCATTGATGGATGCCCCGTGGGGTTAAGAAAGGTGCTGAATCAGTCTATATTTGCCCGGGGTTTTCTTAGGGACCACCCCCAGAGGGGAGAAACAAATCCCAATCAGCGGGTCAGACTGGGAAAGGCCCCGCCATACTGCCCCATTAGATTCCCGCCAGCACCTTTTGTCTCGCCACCTCGGACTGCCAGTGCCGACCCCGCCCTGATCTGCATTGCTTGCGGCAGGTCCATAAAAAATGTTGGGGTGACCTGCCCCACATAAACTACATTTTGCCCCTTGGTCACACTTGCCGTCATGAAAGGCAAAGCGCTTCTCTTTGCTGCCGGATCTCACCCCGTGTTTCCCCCTTGTAAAGGGCTTCTTGCCTAGAGGCTACACCGAAGGCAGGCCCCTACCTATGATCTCAGCTGAATGTCAACGTGTTTGCACCCTTTAAGATGGGTTTGGACCCCTCGTGAGTATGACAACACTTTACATAGTCATCACGCCATGCGCTGTCCTTGTCATTATGAACGTGACGTTAACCGGGAACAAGTAACGTAGTATGTTCACGACTTTATCGGACCTGGTGCTGAGGTAACACGAGGCTAGTAAAAGGCAACCCCCTTTAAGCCAATTGCTAAAACCCTGGCAAGTGAACTCACCCTTGGCTGAGGACCGTCTGGCCTTGCAAAGTCTTTTCCCGCATATGTGGTTAGTGTGAAAAGGTCTACAAAAAACTGTCCCCCCTCTAATTATGTATTTTGACCTACCTTAACCTGATGGGGCCTTCCCACTCTGGGTGCACTTGGACCCCCAACCTGCTGAGCTACAGCGCGCGCCACCAACCTCGCAAATTCGTGCGGGCGCTAGGGGGACCCAAATTCCCCGCTGCTAGCGGAAGAGTGTAAAGGGGATGCTGCACACACAGAAAATTCAGTGTTCTCACCATCGATGGAGGAGCCTCCGTGCTCGTCAGCAGACGTAGCCGGGATTTCTGATTCGGCTGAAGGTAAAGGAGCCGGCATGCCGGATCCACGCTCTGCGAGGCCGGTACCCTCAGCCGCCGGGGATATCCCCCTGCTTGACATGGCCGCTTTGGGGAGTGCTCGCAGCTGCCGTGGTGTGGACTCTGTGGAGCATCTGCGGACTCCGCCCCTTGTTCGACTGCTGACATCTCCCGGGTAACTGCAGCCTCCGACACGGCAGGCACCGAAGTCCAGTGGTGATGGATTAGCCGCAGAGGAAATACGATCTGCACCAACTGTGACCCCGAAAGAAAAACACAGGCATGAGACATCACAGCGCTAAAGACCCTGGGAAAGAACATGGTGGGATGTCACCTCGACTGACCCACGGCCCTCAGGGCGGGGGGGCACATTGGGAAACTAGGGGAATGTGTAGAGACCCTAGCTGAAGGGAAACTAGCCCAGAAAAGCTTGAGAATGCGCCAGACTACCAAACGAGGGACTGCAGGGTGGATGTGCCAGCCCACACAGGTACGTACAGGGGCGTATTTCTGATATGCAGCCTGCTGCAATGGAAAAGCCCGGAAACCAAACTACTGTAAGCCAGTATAAACAACTAGGTCCCCAGCGGTCAGAGGTGAGGTAAACAACCATGTATTCTGCAAACTGGTGACCCACCAGCAACAAAAACATTACTGGTAAACTCGTAAAATTAAGAGGCATAAGGCCTTGTAAGCATGGCTGCTCAGACTGGGACCCGGCTATGCCAGTAGGCAGGGAGGCCACATGGAGTGAGCCCTGGAGGGCATGCTGGTTCCTGTAGTGCCACAAGGAGGATTTAGGGGTAACTCCTGATAGGCTGGCTCTCAACTCAGATATATTAAGTGCTGTTATCATGTAGCCTTACAGTAAGACAATTATATCCAGTGTAGGACTTCCGGCATCAGAGAAGCCGTGACGAGGCCTGGAAGCTTATCATATCTTCTGCAAAATATATGTAACTAAGATCTCTGAATGACCCTCTATTATGTTGGTTTTTCATATCTTATTACTAATGCCCTTTGGTGTGCTGGGGGTTAAATCCCCCTCCCTTGCAGCACCTGGGGGGCATTACTAGTTTCATTGAGCCGCTCTCACCACTGTTTTAGCTAACAGGGAGGGCAGAAATGGTGGCCAACTGTAACAGGCATGGCTGCACCATCCCAAGTGAGGCAGGGAGCCCACAGACAGAAGGCCTTGTGCCTCAAAGACACCCCCCATATTAAATGCCACAAGTGAAATCAAACCTAGTAACCAGGGCACCAGCAAGTGGTGCTGTAGTATCACCACTGCCAGCATGGAAATCCCCAGCCCTGACACTTTCTACATGTGGCTGTGATACAGGACAGGGTATTCTGTGCAAGCAGGAGCAGCTAAGGTACACAGACAGAAAAAGCAAGCTGTACAGGGAGGAATGAGGAGGAAAGAGAGAGAATGTGAGCAAATGAAAAGTTACTTATCCTGCTTCAAGATTTAGCTGTTGTGCTTCCAGACTGATCCAGCTTCAAAGAGGTTCATTTCCTGTCTCTGATCACTGATATAACCCTCTCTGGCTGCCGCCCCCCTGCTACCTGATTGGCAGAACTAACTGCCACTCCACTACTATTTCCATAGGGCTTTACACAGATGCTTCTGCTGTACATTGCTTGTGGACAACAAATTCACAGGCTCTTATATTCCCTCCAGCCTATGCGGCCCTCGCTCTGTCTTAGCATCCCCCCTAGTCTGATACAGCACACCTAGCATCACCCCTGGACTGATATGGCACAGGTAGCATCACCCCTGGACTGATATGGCACTCTTAGCATCCCCCCTAGTCTGATACGGCACACCTAGCATCACCCCTGGACTGATATGGCACAGGTAGCATCACTCCTGAACTGATACGGCACATTTAGCATCACCCCTGGACTGATATGGCACACTTAGCATCCCCCCTAGTCTGAAACGGCACACCTAGCATCACCCCTGGACTGATATGGCACGCTTAGCATCACCCCTGGACAAATACAGCACACTTGGCAGCACCCCATGAATTATACGGCAGACTTGGCTTACCCCAGGAATTATACGGCACAGATGGTGACACCCCTGACCTGATACAGCACACATGGAATTATACGGCACAGATGGCGGCACCCCTGGACTGTTACGGCACACATGGCGGCAGGCATGGAATTATACGGCAGACAAATTCCTGCAGTAAAAATAAAAATGTGTATTCTTTTAATTATAAAAAAGAGCAGCACACCTTACTTAGCAACACCCCATGAATTATACAGCACTCTTGGCTCACCCCTGGACTACAGCGCATTTAACAGCCCTTGCAGTAAAAAAAAAAAAAAAACACCTTAATTTTATTTTCATTAAAAAAAGGGCAGCTCCCCTGGTCTGATATGGGACACATGGGGCACCCCTGGAATTATACGGCACACATGCGGGCACCCCAGGACTGATACAGGACACATGGGGGCACCCCTGGACAAATACAGCACACATGTGGGCACCCCTGGATGGATACAGCACACATGTGGGCACCCCTGGACTGATAGTACTGGTAGCCAGTGGAAACAGCAGATTGGAATTATATACTGCAATAAATACTGGTAGCCAGTGGCAACAGACTGGAATTATATACTGCGATAAATGCTGGTAGCCAGTGGAAACAGCAGACTGGATTTTTATATACTGTGATAAATAATACTGGTAGCCAGCGGCAACAGCAGACTGGAATTATATACTGCGATAAATACTGGTAGCCAGTGGAAACAGCAGACTGGATTTATATACTGTGATAAAGAATACTGGTAGCCAGCGGCAACAGCAGACTGGAATTATATACTGCGATAAATACTGGTAGCCAGTGGCAACAGCAGACTAGAATTATATACTGCAATAAATAAAATACTGGTAGCCACTGCCAGTGGCAACAGCAAACTGGAATTATATACTGTGATAGGTACTGATAGCCAGGGGCAACAGCACACTGGAATTATATTCTGCAATAGGTACTGGTAGGCACTAGCCAGTGGCAACAGCAGAGAGCAGACTGCAGCAGACACTAGGCAGTCCAGGGCAGGCAGTGGCACTAGCAGCACCAGTGGACTATCACACTGTGACTGACTATACAGGAGCAGACTCAGCAGAGGCAGGCCCCAGCACAAAGGAGAGACAGAACACAGCACCAGTCATCCTTGCAATGGTGATGTCTTGATCACTGAGCAGAGACACAGTACACAGCAGCACAGGCCCCAGCAGAGACCACACACAGCAGCAGCACACCCTTCCCTACCCTTCTCCGAGATTGGAGTGAAGATGGCGGCGCGAGGTTGCGGAATTTAAGGGTTCCGTGATCTCACGAGAATCCGACGCTGTGTGATGACGTTTTGCCCGTGCGCCTGGATTCGAGTAAGGCGGGAAGCACCGAGCGCTGCTCGTATCCAGGCCCGGATTGATGACGTCCGTGCTGGCTCGGATCTGAGGAATCTCTAATCTGAGGAATCTCTATAAATAACAACAGACTGCCTGCGCCCTGCTAGCCTGGCTCCTGATTGGCCGCTAGTCGGCTCCTGATTGGCCAGAAATCATTCTGAGTAGAGACGCAGAGGATGAAGGATCTCTGCGTCTCAGTCTCCAGTGTCCAGCGGAGCGGGTCCCAGCAGCCGGGAGCAGCGCGACTTGAACAGAAGATGCCGGGGTGGTCGCCAGAGGACCAGGTGAGTAGGATTTCCTTCCACAGGTACCCCTTTGGATTACTACGGATCATGGACCCCGGACTCTTCAGCCCAGGAGCCCCAGACCCGGACCAGCCCCAGAACCAAGGCCCCGGACCGGACCATGGGACCTACCTACGGGATCAAGATAGGTAAGTATCAGTATGTGTGTAATGTATGTATTAAAGTTTTATTTTTCCAATGTGTCAGTGTGTATTTATTTAACTATATTTTTTACTGTGGAACTACAAAACCCAGCGGGCCCTTTAATGCCCCGCAGGCTGGGACTTGTGGTTCTCCAAGTCCCAACTTGCGGGGGAGGCTTGCTGGGACTCATAGTTCCACAGTTTAAAACAATAGTTTTTTTCATCTATTTTTTTTACACCAGTATCAGCTCGATGCCCACCGCCCAGGGGCATCGAGGACAGCACCAGGCTTCAGCCTGGTCAGGTAAGTCCTGGAGGGGGGGACCCCTTTATTGGGGGGGGTCCCCACTCCCCCAGGGCCCCTGGCCAGGCTGACTGGTCGGTAGGGTTAATGCTTTGGCCGGGGGGACTTGTATAAAAAGTCTCCCCCCGGCTGTGGCATTACCCTGCTGGCTGGTTTGGCCTGGGGCTGGATCTTAAAATACGGGTGACCCCTAGTTATTTTGTCCCCCCGTATTTTGGGAACCAGCCCCGGACCTGGAGCCTGGGGCTGGTTGTAAAAAATCGGGGAACCCCTATTTGTCGGGTTCCCTGATTTTTTATTACCGGCCCCGGCTCTTTCAGCCTGGTGCTGGTTACAGCTGTGGGGGGGACCCCACACTGTTTTTTTTATTTATTTATTTATTCTATTTTTTTTCCCTCAAGCCTGCACGGATCTGACTGATCCGTGCAGGCTTAAAGCAAATACAACAGGGAAATCAAGGTGTATTTTCCTGCCGTATTTTCGTGGCTGTTTTACATCAATTAGCAGCCGTATTATTAATACGGCTGCTTAGTAAATCAGGAATCACCATTCTTTTGAATGGTGATTCCTGTCGTATCCTATCGATGGTGTAGACATTCGTATTTGTAAATACAAATACGAATGTGCCATCTTTAGGAATACGAATTGCTGTATTTTCGAGATAGTAAATCCCGAAAATACAAATGTCTAAAAAATAGGTGTATTTCTGCCTACGAATACACCTATTTTTTACGAATTCATATTAGTAAATTTCCCCCCAAATTACCAGTTTTCATGGGTTCGTGGCAGGGCTAAAATGCTGTGAATTGCATTGTTTGACTGCTATGTGGGTGGGACTTGATGATGCCTGCCCTGCCCCTCTCCCAGAGAGGAGAAAACAAAAGTCAGAAAGTATGGCAAAGCCCCCTTGGTAAAAAAAATCGCCCAAAAAAAATTTCGCTGACCACAATGAAAAAGTCAGCATTGGGGGAGGAGCGATCAGTGTTATAGATTCCACCCTTTCACAAGTGGGCAGCAGACCCAGACTCCTCTAATACCACTTTTACACTAGAATCCCGGATCGAACCCTGTATTTTGACCACAGGAATTTTCCAGATCAGACCCTGCTTCAGACACCATTTACACTGCACTTCAAGCACGTTATTCCCAGGTCAGTGCTCTTTTATACTTAAAACGGGTCAGCCCTGCTTTTCCCTGCTGATGTACTTAAAAATTGCCTTTTTGGGCTGTTTAAGATGAGGTCACAGGTCACAGCAGCAAAATATTAGTTATCATCTGTTCTTCAGTGATCCACTCACTAACACTAACTAGTCCCTCTACATGCACAGAGAGACTCCTGGCTCTCAGAAACTAGAGGATATATAGTAATTGCATGGTAATAAGTAGAGACAGGATTATATGCATTTGCATATTTGCATATGCATTTGCATATTTTGCCCATACTCATTGGTTATTGCATATTTTAACTTAAATCTAGTGATGGTGCATATTTTAGGCCCTGCCCCCTTCCCATCGGCGAGTCACAGCACTGCTTTGCCTTGTTGCTGCTGGCCAGGTAGTGGTAGAGTGTGCAGGCTGGGGCAATATGTGTGCAGTGTGGGGAACCTTGGATGTACGCTATGTCTGACACTGCTCTAGGCTGCCAATCCATGTTGATAAAAGTCAGTCGGGCGGATGCCATTACGAAGCTCCTGAACCTTTGCCTGCCCCTGGCCTGGGACTTACACCAAGAAACAGACTTCTGCAGCAGAGGAGGTTTGTGGAAGTGTTGTGACATCAAGCGGCGTGGAGGAAATGCCATGTCACAGTGAGTATGCGGTGCAGGGAGGAAGCCTTCCACTGCGCCGCCCTCACACGCTATGCTGACATTTGATCCATCGGCGCTGGAGATGAGGGCCCGTGTAGTTGATGCAAGAAGAGCCTAGGATGCTGCAGTCTTCTGTAGCAGCCAGGAAGAAGAAAAATCCTGTGTACTGCACTAGACATCTGCAGATGCTGTGGGCCTGTTTTTTAGGTTTATTTGCAACTAATTGTATGCCGATTTTAAAATAAAAAAGTTAAAAATGTCTTTTTTATTATTTAATGTAGCATATTTTAACACTTTTCATGCATATTTTAAGTATTTTTCAGGCATATTTGCATGCATATTTCAAGCTTTTTATGTTGCATATAATCCTGTCTCTAGTAATAAGAAAAACATATATATATAGAGAGAGAGAGAGAGAGAGATTGTCAAAGATACACCTTCTTAAAGATACACAGGGCCTGATTCAGGTGGGTGTCTGTGAATGCGCATGCGTGGATCTGCGCATTTACAGACTCCCTGTGCGAATGCCTTTGGTAAGTATCACACTCTCCAAGGCGTTCGCATGGGCAGAGGAGGGTGGGGGAGGCAGCAGGGGAACACCCAGCTGCCCCATGAACTGACATTCCCATGGGATGCAGGTGATGTCACATGACCTCAGCGTCTGCCCCAATTTAGTCATCAGCAGCCATCTGACAGGTAAGTATTGACTTACTATTCCAACTGAAAGCTGCAGAAAGTTGACGCTTGGTCTTTCCGATATATCTTTTTCCACATTTACAGTATATAGATCAGGTGTGTAGTGAGACGTCATGCAGCTTTTAATAACCCATGATTTTTTATGTCCCAAAATCTGTGCCATAATCTTCATCTACATATTGGCACGTTTTGCACTTAATGCATTGGGGAAACAGCTTCGCTGTTTGTAACCAATTTATTTTAACAGTTGACTTAAGGTGATGACAGATTTCAGAATGGCAGCTCACCTAAACACTAATTGAGGCTTGGGAGGAAGAAAAGTTTGTAGCAGGGGGTGGACAGTTAGTACATCCCAATATTTAGTTAACATTTCTCTTATATTAGAAAGTAGTAATGTAAGAGACATTTTAACTAAACATTGGGATGTACGTGGACCCCCTGCTACAATGTGGCTCTGTCCAGTATATTGCTGGCAGCAGAGGATGATGTGGGGTATACTGTATATGTGCTGTGCTGCATGGCCATAACCAACTGCCACCACCAACTGCCGCCCGCATGCCACATTGCAATCCTCAGTGCACAGCAATATCACTGGCATTTCCTGAGCAGCAGCTGATGTGGATACAGGAGAAAAGGCGTCTCAGGTGAGATCAATTTGCAGGTTATTAATCGCTGCCAGTGATTCTCCGAGTGAATTATCAGTGAGTGGAGCTCAGCGCACAATTACATCTGTGCTTTTTCTTTCTCTTTTCTCCCCCATTTTTTTTATTTTTTTTATTTGATCACCTTCTGCCTCCGGTTACAATGAGCCGCCGAGAGTTATCCCAGCTGATTGGAAATGAAGGTCAGTAAAATGTTTGTTTAGTAAATGAAATCTTAGACCAATGTCTCTTCTCTAGCAGTTGGCCTTTGTAGTGGGAGGGATTATAGCAGTGGTGGCTGGCCAGTGTCCCTGTATTACTGGCTGGCACCTCCCATGCTCTCAGTTACAGATCAGAAGCCGCTAAGCATTGGGGCCTGCATCCATACACTCATACTGCTGCAGCTCTGTTTTTCAGTTTTATAGTAATATAATATATAAATCATGTAAAGGTGCCCACAGTCGCTACAATTGTACTGTGCTATGCGTTTTTGACTGTACAATGGTTCTATACAATTTTTCTTCCAGCTTGCTATGAGATGTGCACTTGGATGCATGTGATGAACCCATGTTTGTAATGTTAAATTTCAGATGTAGTCTAAAAAGTACGTGCAGCACGTACTTTTTTAGACATACAATATCGGGCTCCCGGGAACATAAACACCATCCAATAATTGTACATAAGATGCAATTTGTGCTTAAAAAGTACAAAACGCATTCGATAATTGATGCGTCTTTGGGCACCTTTACTGCTGGAAGTCTTATTGTACACCAGCAATATCTGATCTTTACATGTCACATATGGCTATTTGTTATATCGACAATATATGAAATATCGTTTTAGATGGACCCAGCCCGAACATCAGAGGGACATGGCTGAGGTCAGGACGCTGCAGACCATCCCGTGGGAGTCAGTCAGCAAGAAGATCTGGACCAACATCGGGAAGAGCAAGATCTGGACGAAGAGGAAGAGACCATCAGGCAGTTGCAGAGAGAGTTGATCACCTCCTGCTGGACAACATCATGCGGCTCGTCCTGTCCCATCTCCCCACCTACAGCAGACGCACCATTGCAGACGGAGAGGAACCAGAGTACTGCTCCATCTGTATCTCTGACATTGAGGTAGGTACAGAAATGGCTGTATCGTACTGTCACCACACCTTCCATGTTCCCTGTCTGACAGAATGGCTGCAGGTCAACAACATCTGCCCTCTGTGCCGCGTGAGACTCTTGAACCCGGATCATTTCTCCCACCTTTACTGACGGCTCCCCAGCAAAGCAGAACAACCAAACATAAGATCATGGTCGAAAGCGGTAAGTTCCTGTTTTAAAGTTCAAAAGTTTTTACACTTTTACAGTGTTTTTTTCAATTTACAGTTTTTGTATTTTTTGTATTTTTCAAATTATTAAAAGACTTGTCACTGATCCCTCCAGTTCCAACAATTGTTGTTACACGTTTACAGTGTTTTTCTATTTGACTTAATTTTCTGTTTTGAAACTGGAGGGAATTGACGTGAACAAGCTGGGGATTAGGGCTACTGGCGACACCCCAAAAAAAAAAACGACATTGAGCAGCCACCTCATGGGTGTGTTGGAAGAGCTGCTAAGCTGCTAATTATTTTTGAAATGGACAATTAAATCCAACTAATTGATTACTTAATACTTGAACATTTAACATTTAAACCATCGCCGGGTACTTCAGCTAGTAATTAGTAAACCTGACCCTTTTCATCGCCAATAAGTCTCCAAGTCATTATTTTAAATTTGTTTATTAATTATTTATTACCAGACTTATATAGCGCATACATATTCCGCAGGGCTTTACAGAGAATATTGGTACTTGTGTATTTTGGCGGCGCCCATCGCATCGCATACCATAACGGTATGGTATGGTATGCAATGCAACGCGATTTCGTGCGATACTGTGCGTTGGCATACAATTTTCAAATTGTATGCCATTGTACATGGCATACAATGCCATGCGATGCGATGCGATTAAACATTGTATAAGCACCCTAATGGGTGCTTATACAATGTTAAGCACCCTAATAGGTGCTTACAATGTTAAATGCACCCCCACGCCACCCCCCCACTATAAACGTGAACCCGAAGCGTGGCGAGCGCAGCGAGCCCGCGAGGGGTGGCGGTACGCGTCCTCCGACCTTTTCATACCCCCACTATCCACGTCGGCGTGGAGTTGAGAATAGAATAGTGTGGCGAGCGCATCGAGCCACCGAGGCCAAAGCGTGGTGAGCGCAGCGAGCCCCGCGAGGGGACGCGGATACCTTCACAGGTAAACGCATCCCTTCGCGGGCTTCACAGGTATCCGCGTGCGCTCGCCACGCTTCCGGCTAGGTGGCTCGCTGCGCTCGCCACACTATTCTATTCTCAACTCCACGCCGACGTGGATAGTGGGGGTATGAAAAGGTCGTAGGACGCGTACCGCCGCCCCTCGCGGGCTCGCTGCGCTCGCCACGCTTCGGGTTCACGTTTATAGTGGGGGGGTGGCGTGGGGGTGCATTTAACATTGTAAGCACCCATTAGGGTGCTCAAAAGCACCCTTTAGGGTGCTTATGCGATTTTTCATCGCATAGGGGGTAAAAATCGCGTCGCATCGCATCGCATGCCATCCGGTACATGGCATGCGATGCGATGCGTTCATCGTGCGATGTACATCGGGGGCGCCGCTATAATACACAAGTACCAGAATATTTAAATATTCACATCAGTCCCTGCCTCAGTGGAGCTTACATTCTATATTATATATCTTACATCTATATTACCTACCACATGTAAACGCACACACGGATATTGTAGGGTGGGCTCAAGAATAGAACAGGCGCCTAGTACGGTGTTGTGTCGAGCTGCTCCCACATAGGCGGTGCTTGTACTTTTAAAACCAGCTCTGGATTCTAAAGGTTGCACTGGTTTTGTCCTACTACAATTTATCTCCATATCTCATTCCTGGGTTTAACTTTGGAACGTTCTCAGCAATATACCAACATATGGGACACCACCACCGGCATACTGTGGATTACAAATACCACATACATCGTGAGGACACTCCCTTGACCCAAGGATTGCATTCACCCTCTAGCGATATTTCAAGACCCTGCATGGTTTATGGACTCCCTTAATTCGATCATGGCCAAATCAACCAGTGGGAAAATGAGTTATTAATCTATATAGGAAATACACAAGAACAAGCAGGACTCCAGTACTACTAAGTTACAGGGCCTTATTCGAGTTCACTCTTTCAGACAAAATCCTTCTTAGATGGACAAAACCATGTGCACTGCAGGGGAGCAGATGTAACTTGTGCAGATCTAATTAGATTTGGGTGGGGTTTTACTTCAAAGTGAGATCTATATTGCAGTGTTAAAATAAAGCAGCCACTATTTGCCCTGCAAAGAATCACCAAAAAATCACCAAATCTATTTCTATCTGTACATGTTACATCTGCCCCCCTGCAGTGCACATGGTTTTGTCCATCTAAGAAGGATTTTGTCAGAAAGAGTGAACTCGAATAAGGCCCAATAGTTACATAGTAGGTGAGGCTGAATAAAGACTTGCATCCATCTAGTTCAACCTATGTTTATTATAGTTTATCCCTTGTTGTATAGTATGTTCTGATATTCTAAAGACAGATTGTGTTACTTATTCGTACCCTTGCATGTTTGTAACCAATAAATGTTTATTCAACCTTATTTTAAACATATTTATAGTGTCTGCCAACCAGGGGCTGGCTGGCAACTTTCAGCCTGGGGGGCAACACAAGCAAGTGGCCCATCACCATCGCCATCACCATCGTTTCACCACCCTATCCTCTCCCGTCTAGTATGCAGCAAGGATTAAACAATCCTTCCCCCCACACACACATACAACAGAAACGGGGAAAGTGCGCGCCTAATGCGCGTTACAAAAATGTACACTGATGCCCATTACACCTAAAGCCATCACTGTAATGCTAATTACACATAATGCCACACACCGTAATGCCCATTACACATAATGCCACACACACCGTAATGCCCATTACACATAAAGCCATCACAGACGTAATGCCAATTAAAGATAATGCCACACCGTAATGCCCAAACATAATGCCACACACCGTAATGCCCATTACACATAGTGCCAACACCGTAATGCCCATTACACATAAAGCCAACACAGTAATGCCCATTACACATAAAGCCAACACCGTAATGCCCATTACACATAAAGCCATCACCGTAATGCCAATTAAACATAATGCCACACACCGTAATGCCCATCAAACATAATGCCACACCGTAATGCCCATTACACATAATGCCACACCTTAATGCCAATTACATATAATGCCACACACCGAAATGCCCATTACACATAATGCCAACACCGTAATGCCCATTACACATAATGCCAACGCCGTAATGCCCATTACACATAAAGCCATCACCGTAATGCCCATAAAACATAATGCCAATACCGTAATGCCCACTAAACTAAATAATTATACCATATAAATGCTGCTTACCTATATTGCTTGTTGCCAGGGGTTACATGCTTCTTGCCAGGTGTTTCATTCTTGCCATGGGGATTTTTTGCAGGGGAGAGCCAGGGTTCATGCTCGTCGCCAAGAGGATCCATTTAAATCATACTTGCCTACTTTTAAAAACTAGTTTCAGGGAGCTTTTAGCTGCTAGTGGAATGCTCCATGCCACTAAGAGCGTGAGTCATGATCCGCCCAGGGGGTGTGTCTAACTCCACCTATAGATGTACCTATTGCCACTAGGGGGTGTGCCCTACAGTAGCAGAAGAAAACTCTGGGCCTGATTCAGATGTCGATGCTGCTGTATGCAACACTGCATTATATGTTTTATAGAAAATATTTCTGCCTCTCTTGAGACAAAGAGAGAAGTAAAGAGAGACCAGAATGCATGTGTAATACTGTGTACACACGGAGCAATATATCACTTAGCAATATATTGCTCAGTGTCCTGTTTTCAAGCAATATATTGCTCAATGTCTCCTTTTCATCAGCGACCAGAGATGATCGCTGATGAGAAGGAGAAACTGGGGGAAACAGCTGACTGCCGGGGAAAGTGCTGGTGGCAGGAGCATGCTCCTGCGACAAGCAACCATTGCAGGGCTGGCCACGGGAGCTAGCTCCCGGCAATTTATCGCCCATAGCACATGAAATCACTGGCAATATGGTCGCTCAGCGACCATATTGCCAGCGATATGTGCGAAATATCGCCCCGTGTGTACACAGCTTAAGAGACAGAGGGGCGGAGTGTGTGAGACAGAGGTGGGAGAGAGAGTGGGAATGTGTGTGAGAGGGAGAGTATGAGGAATGAAAAGAGAGTTTGTGAGAGAGACAGACAGGGAGAGAGTGTGAGGGAGAAAGGGCGACCATTTGCATGCGCCATCAGTGGTCCTTGACCGGAGGCAAGATAAATGTTGGTGTACCACAGTCCCCTCACCAATGTATACAGTATCTATATACACACACATAGACACCTCTGTCACTCAATAAAAACACACACCTCTGTCCCACTGATGTGTCACAGCTCCCGATGTGTGTCCCATCAAGAGGGGGCTTGTGGGTCGTCTGGCTACTGTGAGAGGTGGCTTGTGGGTCGTCTGGCTCCTGTTAGAGGTGGTATGTGGGTCTGCTGTTAAAAACTGTAAAACTAAAAATCACCTAAACGACAGAGGGGCACATTCATTGGTGATCCCTTTAAATCCGCCACTGCCACTCAACACAAACACATGCACCTTTTTCTCTCAGACACATGCACACCTCTTTCAGTTAACATGTACATGCACACAAACACAAACACACACACATATCATTCTATCACTTAAAAATAGAGATGTGCACCGGCCACTTTTCGGGTTTTGGGTTTTGGGTTCTGATTAGCTTGAGGTTTTGGGTTCTAATGGGTTTTGGCAAAACACCTCCTAAGTGTTTTGTGTTTGGATTTTTTTGGGTTTTGGGTTCTGATTTTTTTGTTAAAAATGCATAAAAACAGCTAAAATCGCAGAATTTGGTGGGTTTTTTTGCTCCTACGCTATATTGACCTCAATAACATTCATTTACACTCATTTCCAGTGTATTCTGAACACCTGACACCTCACAATATTGTTTTTATTGCCAAAGTTTGCACTGAGGTAGCTGGATAACTATGCTAAGCCACACAAGTGTGCGGCACAAACACGTGGCTCATGTAAGAGTGGCACTGCAGCGGCAGACATGATGGCAGTTTAAAAAAATAGGCCCATAAAAGATACCTATCTGGCTTGATCATGCACTGTTTACCATGAGCAGCCAAGGAGCGGTGGGCATTTTGTGCAGCACAGAGTTTGTCTGCAAGTGTGTAACTATTTTGATCACTTTAACATCCAACAAGACCCCTATCTGGCTTGATTGTGTGATAATGTAATCTGATTGTTTAATTTTGTGATTATTATTCATTTATTATTACCAGTCGTCTCTTAAATCATTGCCTAATGGGTGTAGGGGAGTGGGCTTATCAATTTTAAGGTGGCAGATGGAAGATGTAGTGTAATGTAAACCATCACTAGCATTGGTTTCAGCAGTGGCAGTAACTGATGGACCCGGCTGTGCAGATAAGGAGGATGCTGACAGCGAGGATGTCAAAGGGAGAGCCAGCAAACTGTTGCTCCATGCAGCGCTGGAAAACTTCGCTGCCTGTGGTGAAGCCATAGGGCATGCGTAACCATCACTAGCATTGGATGCAGCAATGGCAGTAACTGATGGACCCGGCTGTGCAGATAAGGAGGATGCTGACAGCGATGATGTCAAAGGGAGAGCCAGCGAACTGTTGCTCCATGCAGCGCTGGAAAACTTCGCTGCCCGTGGTGATGCCATAGGGCATGCGTAACCATCACTAGCATTGGTTGCAGCAGTGGCAGTAACTGATGGACCCGGCTGTGCAGATAAGGAGGATGCTGACAGCGATGATGTCAAAGGGAGAGCCAGCGGACTGTTGCTCCATGCAGCGCTGGAAAACTTCGCTGCCCGTGGTGATGCCATAGGGCATGCGTAGGAAGACGTAGCACCCAATAGGGGTCATGAAGGCAGTAAGCATGGAAGAGGCTCTGTCCAGAGGGATCTGCCAAAACCCACACTTGGCATTCAGGGTGCTAAAGACCGTTGCACCTGGCATGTCAGTGATCACCTGCTCGATGGTGCAGAGTGTGTATCTGTTTTGGTCAGTTTAATATTTCATTAGACCCCTATCTGTCTTGATTGTGATTATGATTATTTATAATTAATTTCATCTGATTTTTAATTTGGTGATTAGTAATATTATTCATTTATTATTTATTATTACCATTCGTCTCATCAATCATTGCCTAATGGGTGGAGGGGAGGGGGCTAATCAATGACTAGGTGGCAGCTGGAAGAGTTCTATCTGGCTGCGACTTCTGTAACTCTATTGATCGCTAGGGTGGATTCAGGTGATCTGGCTCGCTAGGCGGGTGTTCCCTTTGCTCACTGCTTCACATGCGTCCCTCGTGAAGCTGCGTGCTCTGTCGAGGAGGATGTCCTTTGCCGGTAGAGAAATACTGATCTTCTCTCAAGGTGTTACGACTCGTAGCTGCACTCCCCTGCTACAACCTCAAAACAAGCACCAAGACCCCTATCTGGCTTGATTGTGCACTGTTAACAAAGTGCAGCCGAGGAGCAGTGGGCGATTGGTGCAGCAATCAGTGGAATGCAAAGAGTTATATGCATTTCAAAGACAAGTCCCTCATACAAATGACTCTCAGCAGTGGGCACCTGACCAGACAGGTAAAAAAAAATTTAGCCGCCCAAAAAGAAGTGTAATTGCAGCTGTCCCCAAAGAAGTTTAATTGCAGCCGCCCTCAAAAAAGTTTAGCCGCCCCCAAAGAAGTTTAATTGCAGCTGCACAAAAAGAATTTTCATTGCAGCCTCCCTCAAAAAAGTTTAGCCGCCCCCAAAGAAGTTTAATTGCAGCCGCCCCCAAAGAAGTTTAATTGCAGCCGCCC
Organism: Crinia signifera; assembly: GCF_055691185.1. Classification (NCBI taxonomy): domain Eukaryota; kingdom Metazoa; phylum Chordata; class Amphibia; order Anura; family Myobatrachidae; genus Crinia; species Crinia signifera. The sequence goes on from NC_139224.1 coordinate 109,735,111, forward strand.
AAAAAGAAGTGTAATTGCAGCCGTCCCCAAAGAAGTTTAATTGCAGCCGCCCTCAAAAAAGTTTAGCCGCCCCCAAAAAAGTTTAATTGCAGCCGCACAAAAATAATTTTCATTGCAGCCTCCCTCAAAAAAGTTTAGCCGCCCCCAAATAAGTTTAATTGCAGCCGCCCCCAAAGAAGTTTAATTGCAGCCGCCCAAAAAGAAGTGTAATTGCAGCCGTCCCCAAAAGAGTTTAATTGCAGCCGCCCTCAAAAAAGTTTAGCCGCCCCCAAAGAAGTTTAATTGCAGCCGCACAAAAAGAAGTTTCATTGCAGCCGCTCACAAAAAAGTTTAGCCGCCCAAAAAGAAGTGTAATTGCAGCCTTCCTGCACCAGCCCTGACTCCCCCAGGTCAGGGAGATCACATTCTCACCCATGAAGATGGTGATGGTGACTCAAATCCAAAAGAGGACAGAGAACAATCTCTTGCACACGAGACCACTGTGCTGGATACAAGACAGACCAGAGTCCACCTAAAGGTGTCGGCTAGTACAGCATCCCTAAAAGTTTCAAGGCTCCAAAAAAAAAGACTGTGGCAGACTCCCAAATTAATGCAGGGTGAGAGCTGCAACCAGCAGTGGGCGATTGGTGCAGCAATCGAGTGGAATGCAAACAGTTGTATGCATTTAAAAGACAAGTCCCTCATACGAATGACTTCCAGCAGTGGGCACCAGACCAGACAGGTAAAGAAAAGTTTAGCCACCCAAAAAGAAGTGTCATTGCAGCCGCCCCCAAAGAAGTGTAATTGCAGCCGCCTCCAAAGAAGTTGAATTGCCTCTCAGCAGTGGGCACCAGACCAGACAGGTAGATGAGGCAGTACTAGTTGTGTGTGTATCTGTTTTGGTCAGTTTAATATTTAACAAGACCCCTATCTGGCTTGATTCTGGTTATGATTGATTGATTATTAATTAATTTTATGATGTGATTGATTCATGGTCGAAACCCCGTTTAACAACCTGGCTGATCCTGACCCTGATGTGCAGTTGGTCTCTGTGATAAAAGATCCCAATCTCAAATGGCAGGCTGAACAATCTGTGGATAGCCATATTTAAAAAAAATATGTGGCAGCCCACTACAGCATACCCCCTGTGCTCCTCGAGTGCCCCTGTGCCCCCAAGGAAGTGTAATTGCAGCTGCCCCCAAAGAAGTGTAATTGCAGCCGCCCAAAAAGAAGTGTAATTGCAGCCGCCCAAAAAGAAGTGTAATTGCAGCCGCCCAAAAAGAAGTGTAATTGCAGCCGCCCCCAAAGAAGTGTAATTGCAGCCGCCCCCAAAGAAGTTTAATTGCCTCTCAGCAGTGGGCACCAGACCAGACAGGTAGATGAGGCAGTACTAGTTGTGTGTGTATCTGTTTTGGTCAGTTTAATATTTAACAAGACCCCTATCTGGCTTGATTCTGGTTATGATTGATTGATTATTAATTAATTTTATGATGTGATTGATTCATGGTCGAAACCCCGTTTAACAACCTGGCTGATCCTGACCCTGATGTGCAGTTGGTCTCTGTGATAAAATATACCAATCTCAAATGGCAGGCTGAACAATCTGTGGATAGCCATATTTAAAAAAATGTGTGGCAGCCCACTACAGGATACCCCCTGTGCCCCTCGAGTGCCCCTGTGCCCCCAAGGAAGTGTAATTGCAGCCGCCCCCAAAGAAGTGTAATTGCAGTCGCCCAAAAAGAAGTGTAATTGCAGCCACCCAAAAAGAAGTGTAATTGCAGCCGCCCAAAAAGAGGTGTAATTGCAGCCGCCCAAAAAGAAGTGTAATTGCAGCCGCCCACAAAAAAGTTTAGTAGCCCAAAAAAAGAAGTGTAATTGAGCCTTCCTGCCCCAGCCCTGACTCCCCCAGGTCAGGGAGATCACATTCTCACCCATGAAGGTGCAGCAATCAAGTGGAATGCAAACAGTTGTATGCATTAAAAAGACAAGTCCCACATATGAATGACTCTCAGCAGTAGGAATAATGAATGGTGATGCAAGATGGAATTGTCCTTGGGTCCTCCCACCCACCCTTATGTTGCGAAAATAGGACATGCACACTTTAACAAACCAAACATTTCAGCGACAGGGCCTAAAAAACTGTGGCTGAAATGATTGGTTTGTTTGGGCCCCCACAAAAAATAAACCAATTCATAATATCTCCCTGTATAAACTGGCTCTACAGCAACAAGATGTCATAGTCACTCATCATCATCCTCCTCCTCCTCCTCTGATTCCTCGCCCCCTTCAGTGTGTACTTCCTCATTCTCAGAGATTATCAATTCGTCCCCGCTGGACTCCACAATCACAGGTCCAGTTATAATCTCTGGAGGTAATTCCTGGTCTTCATTGAATAAGTGATAATTCATTTTTATAAACATCATTTTCTCAACATTTTTCGGAAACAACCTCCTTCGCCGCTCACTGACCAGGTTCCCCGCTGCACTGAATACTCTTTCGGAGTACACACTGGAGGGGGGACAACTCAGGTAAAATAGAGCAAGTTTGTACAGGGGTTTCCAAACTGCCTTTTTTTCCTACCAGTACAGGTAAGGACTGTCTGACATGTCTACTTGGATGCTGTCACCAAAGTAATCATCCACCATTTTTTCAATGTTGACAGCATCCAATGCACCGACAGTAGACATGTCAGCAATTGTTGGCAGGTCCTTGAGCCCGGACCAGATGTCCAAACTCCCTCCTGCCTGCCCTGCATCCCCGCCAGCGGGTTGTGTGGGAAATTGCAGCTGTTTCCTCACAGGCACAGGTGTGGGAGAAAATGAAAGAGGAGCTGGGGACGTGTCACGGTCCCCTTCAGATGACAATCTCCTGACCAGCAGGTCTTTGCACCTTTGTAGACTTGTGTCTGCCGGAAACAGAGACACAACATACGCTTTAAACCGAGGATCGAGCACTGTGGCCAAAATGTATTCCTCTGACTATAACAGACTGACCACCCTCGTATCCTGGCAAAGCGTATGGAGGGCTTCATCCACAATAGCGACATGCTTTGCGGAATCGCTCCGCTTTAGCTCCTCCTTCACTTTCTCCAGCTGCTTTTGTAACAGCCTGATCAGGGGAATCACCTGACTAATGCAGGCAGTGTCGGAACTGACTTCACCTGTGGCTACTTCAAACGGCTGGAGAACCTTGCACAACACGGAAATCAGCCTCCACTGCGCTTGAGTCAGGTGCAGCCCCGCTCCTCTGCCTATGTCATAGGTGGCTGTGTAGGCTTGAATGGCCTTTTGCTGTTCCTCCATCCTCTGCAGCATATAGAGGGTGGAGTTCCAGCGCGTCACCACCTCTTGTTTCAGCTGATGGCAGGGCAGGGCAGGTTGCGGAGTTTTTGCTCCCGCTCCAGCCTTCGGCAGGCTGTGCAAGCATCTCCTGCACACTCCTGTCATTTTTTATGAAATACTGCACCACCAAATTTATTGTGTGGGCAAAACATGGCACGTGCTGGAAATTGCCCATGTTTAATGCCCGCACAATGTTACTGGCGTTGTCCGACACCACAAATCCCCAGGAGAGTCTAAGGGGGGTAAGCCACAGGGAGATGATTTCCCTCAGTTTCTCTAAGAGGTTGTCGGCGTTGTGCCTCTTCTTGAAACTGGTGATACACAGCGTAGCCTGCCTAAGAAGGAGCTGGCATGCAGGAGATGCTGCTGCTGCGGAAGGCGATGCATCTACCCAGTGGGCTGTCACAGTCATATAGTCCTTAGTTTGCCCTGATCCACTTGTCCACATGTCTGTAGTTAAGGGCATTTTTCAGGGCACTGAGAACACTTTTTCTGACCTCCCTGTACATCGCGGGTATCGCCTGCCTAGTGAAGTGGAATCTAGACGGGATTTGGTACCGGGGACACAATACCTGCATCAACCGTTTAAATCCCACTCCATTGATGGCGGACACCGGACGCACGTCTAACACCAACATAGCTGTCAAGGCCGCAGTTATCCGCTTTTTCATAGGATGACTGCTGTCGTATTTCATCCTCATGGAAAATGACTGTTGGATGGTCAATTGCTTAGTGAAAGACGTAGCGGTCTTACGACTTCCCCTCTGGGATGATGACTGACTTCCCCTCTGGGATGATGACTGACTTCCAGGAGCAGCAGCAGCAGCAGCAGCAGCGGCAGTAGTAGTAGGCGTAGTGCTGCAGGATCCTCCGGAGGAATCTATGGAGTCATTCATGCAGGTGAGATGGACTGCAGGACTCCCCCCTATCCGGATCGAGGAGGAATTTGTCGAGGAGGGAGTTGGTGGTGTGCTTTTCAGGCATTTGGCTCCAAAAGGAGGACCAAGTGATTTAGGTGTCGCTGGACTGCTAGCCGCACTTTCTGGACTAAACACTGAACCATGACGCGTCTTTAGGTGGCGTTGAAGGGAGGTTGTCCCTAGGTGGGCAAGATCCTTACCCCTGCTTATTGGAGTTTTACATAAGCTACAAATGGCAACACTTTTGTTGTCCGGATGCGGATAAAAAAAATTCCAGACCGCAGAGGTGGATTTATTGGTCCTTTGTCCAGGCATGACGATGGGCTTTTTCATCCCATGGACAACAACTTTTTCCCCCACAGGTGCCTCATTCCCCCCTGGTGCGTCATTTAAGCAAACCAAGTCTCCATCCTCCTCGACAACTTCCTCCTCAGTGCCAGCTACATCAATATCCTCCTCCTGGCGTACAACATCACCTTCACTAATAAAATCTGGAACTAGACTGTGGGTGATCCTTCCAGCATATGCAGAGGGCGTACTGCAAATGGTGGAAGGAGCCACCTCTTCACATACAGTGATGGGAAGGTCCGGCATCACAACCACCGCCACCCTCTGACTCTCCGTGGGGATTTGGGATATGTCTTTAGAAGGTTGAGTTTTTTCCAGATTTATTTTCAGAATTTTTTTCTGTTTTTTTTTTCTGAAATTTTTTCAGACTTTTTTGAGTCGGTGTCAGCCTAACTCTCTTTAATTTCCTATTGGGCGGGGAGAGTGGAGGAGGACTTTCCTCGTCATCTGAAGCTGCACCACTAGTCATGAAGTTAGGCCATGGCCTTAGCCGTTCCTTGCCACTCCGTGTCGTAAATGGCATATTGCCAAGTTTAAGTTTCTCTTCCAACGATTTACATTTCATATTTTTATTCCTTTTACGGAAGTTTGGTTTCAATTGTACATGCCCTCTGCTTTCACACTGGGCATCGGCCGTGGCAGACGACGTTGTTGGCATTTCATCGTCTATGTCATGACTAGTGGCAGCAGCTTCAGAACTATGAGGAAGTTCATCTTCATCTTTCCTTTGTTTGTTAACCTCCATATTTTGGATCTCCATTATTATTGTGGAGTTATGTCACAGAACAGCGCCACTGGAGTGCAATTATATATGTCAGTGAGTATGCACCAGCAGGCAGTTATACAGATACAGCAGTATTAGGCAGTGAGCCAAACACCAAACAGGTACGGCAGTATTAGGCAGAGAGCCCCAGACCAGACAGGTAGATAATGATATACAGCAGTATTTAGGCAGTGAGCCCCAGACCGGAGGGTAGATACGGCAGTATTGGGCAGTGAGCCACAGACCACACAGGTACGGCAGTATTAGGCAGAGAGCCCCAGACCAGACAGGTACGGCAGTATTAGGCAGTGAGCCCTAGACCACAAAGGTAGAGATTTATGGCAGTATTTATTTATTAGGAAGTGAGCCCCAGACCAGACGGTAAATACGGCAGTATAGCCAGTGAGCCCCAGACCACAAAGGTAGAGATATACAGCAGTATTTAATTATTTATTAGCCAGTGAGCCCCAGACCAGACGGTACATACGGCAGTATAGCCAGTGAGCCCCAGACCACAAAGGTAGAGATATACGGCAGTATTTAATTATTTATTAGCCAGTGAGCCCCAGACCAGACGGTACATACGGCAGTATAGCCAGTGAGCCCCAGACCACAAAGGTAGAGATATACGGCAGTATTTAATTATTTATTAGCCAGTGAGCCCCAGACCAGACGGTACATACGGCAGTATAGCCAGTGAGCCCCAGACCACAAAGGTAGAGATATACGGCAGTATTTAATTATTTATTAGGCAGGCAGTATTTAATTATTTATTAGCCAGTGAGCCCCAGACCAGACGGTACATACGGCAGTATAGCCAGTGAGCCCCAGACCACAAAGGTAGAGATATACGGCAGTATTTAATTATTTATTAGCCAGTGAGCCCCAGACCAGACGGTACATACGGCAGTATAGCCAGTGAGCCCCAGACCACAAAGGTAGAGATATACGGCAGTATTTAATTATTTATTAGCCAGTGAGCCCCAGACCAGACGGTACATACGGCAGTATAGCCAGTGAGCCCCAGACCACAAAGGTAGAGATATACGGCAGTATTTAATTATTTATTAGCCAGTGAGCCCCAGACCAGACGGTACATACGGCAGTATAGCCAGTGAGCCCCAGACCACAAAGGTAGAGATATACGGCAGTATTTAATTATTTATTAGCCAGTGAGCCCCAGACCAGACGGTACATACGGCAGTATAGCCAGTGAGCCCCAGACCACAAAGGTAGAGATATACGGCAGTATTTAATTATTTATTAGGCAGGCAGTATTTAATTATTTATTAGCCAGTGAGCCCCAGACCAGACGGTACATATGGCAGTATAGCCAGTGAGCCCCAGACCACAAAGGTAGAGATATACGGCAGTATTTAATTATTTATTAGGCAGGCAGTATTTAATTATTTATTAGCCAGTGAGCCCCAGACCACACAGGTAACTAGATAAGATACACGGCATTATTATTTATTAGGCTGTGAGCCCCAGACCACAGACCGCCAGACTGGCAGATTCAGTGCAGGCAGCAGTGCAGCACCAGTGGACTATATATATTTATTTAATATAATTAATTAATTAATTATTAATATATATAATAAATGGCACAGCACAGCACCAGAGGTATGCACCAGCACAGAGAAGACAGTAGTACTACAGGCAGGTACACAGTTAGACTGTTCTCCTAAGCAGAGGAGAACATAGTACACAGCAGCACTGAGGGAGACAGCCCTAGCAAATAAAATAATTAATTACAGCACAGCTCACCAGAGGTAGACCGCACAGAGGAGACAGTAGTACTACAAGTACACAGTTAGACTGTTGTCCTAAGCTGAGAACAGAGTACACAGCAGCACTGAGGGAGACAGCCCCAGCAAATAAAATAATCAATTACAGGCAGCACAGCACACCAGAGGTAGACCGCACAGAGGAGACAGTAGTACTACAAGTACACAGTTAGACTACTATACAGCAGCACTGAGAGACAGCACCAGCGATTGCAAAAGCTCAAGGTCAAGCTCAAGTTTAAGCCCCAGTAGCAGCACCAACACACCCTCTCCCAACCCACTACTTGACTGGAGTGAGGATGGCGGGCGCGGCAGCCGCTTATAAAGCCTTGCGAAATCCGACGCCGGGAGATGACGTTCTAATCACGCGGACGGACCGAGTCAGGCGGGAATCTCCGAGCGCTGCTCGGAATCGGGCTCGGAATGATGACGTCCCTGGGGGCTCGGATCTCTGAAATCCGAGCCCGCACATCTCTAGTTTAAAGGGTTAATAAATAGCTATATACTATATTTCATTAATGTATAATATATAGTAAATAAAAGGTACATTTTAAATACGTTTCTCTTCTTTGTGCGCCATAAAAGAGTCAAACTTCCCTCTTATTTGTGTAAATGTATTTGAAGGATGACAACAGCTGATTGGTTAATACTCTTTACTGTAGCTCTCTCCAAACGAACCTGTGTACATGGGCTGAGAGGGGCCATTATTGCATATGGCACTGTGAACAACTCAGTATCGAGCACAATATTTGTTTTAGGACCATGCTTTGCCTTTAAGAAATTGTTCACTGTAATTACATTTTCCATATTCTACATTCTACATATTTTGTATACAAATTCTATTTAGCAAATTACACAATACAACACTTATATTGTCCTTGCCATTAGACCTAATTTAATTAAGTAATCATATACATCTGAGCACTTCACAAAGAGCAGTTTGTGCAGAAAAATACATTTATCTTTCCTAGTGTTCGTGGGAGTGGAATTACCCACAGCTTATCTGGCTCTTTATAGATGTTTAGCAAAAAAAATAAGAAAAACAGATTATCCACAAGGCCTGCCAACATAGAGGGGCAGATGTATTAAGCTATTAAGCCTTAAAAATTGATAAATGCGAGGGAAATAAAGAGTGATAAAGAATGACAAATGTCCAGGCAATCAGAATCAACTTTATAGGCCATGTATATACTAGGATTTTTTTGTGGACAATCAGAACTACAATCATGCAAGCTATGTTTGAAAATGGCCATTAGTTGCTGCTTTTTATCACCCTCACTTTTATCTCTTTTTAAGGCTTAATACATCTGCCCCAGTGTTTGTTTGTTTTTCTCACATCTACAACTGTATATCCCCCCATGCAGGCCGGCTGGCCTATGAGTATGGGATAGGTCCCTTCTGATTCGTCTTGATAAAGTTCCCAGTCAAACTACGGAACGAAACGCGTTGACGTCAGCCATACACCTGAGACGGTGATCCCATCAGCAATACCTTTACCTGCTTCCCTGTGCAAGCGTGAGCTTCCCCAACACCACCGGCAACCAGCCGCCTCACGCTCCACGCTGCCCGGACTCATACCAGCACGACTGCTTACTCCGGCATACTGTCAGGTGTACATTTACCATCTAGCTGAAGTGCGGCTCTCTCTCCCCCCGAGCCGCCGGCCATCAGCTGCTGCACACTGACCCTCTCCCCACGCCACATCAAGGGGATCGAGATCTGCCGCAAATCGCATTATTTCATCCATCCAGCTACTCCTGCACCGCCGTGGTCGGAATGGTGAATTCCACCTGTTTTCAAGTACAACCAGCCGCCCTACGCTACACGCTGCCTGGGCACATCTCAGCACGAACGATCACCCCGGCATTCTGTCAGGTGTGCCTCTGCCATCCAGCTGAAGTGCAGCTCCCCCTCCTCCCGAGCTGCCGGCCATCAGCTGCTGCACACTAACCCTCTCCCCATGCTATATCAAGGGGATCGAGGTCTGCCGCAAAGCGCATCACTTTGTCCATTCAGTCACTCCTTGTATCACCGTGGTCGGAACGGTGACCCTCACCTGTCCACGAGCTGATCTTACCGGCAGGTTGCCGAGAGGAGTGACACACTACACCTCGAAGAGATTCTGTCCCTTGAAACAACCGGGACCCTGATATATCTTTACAAAGAGAGCGCTTCCTACCCTGGGTGAGCATACTATTAATCCGTGACTGTATATGATATAATCTACTGACCAGTCTTCATGTAGCATTATTCTGCCTAAATTAGGACTATATATTATTGTCCTACCCCTTCTGCAAATTACTACCAACTGCAGGAAAAATATCCTTATATTAATATTGCTGGAGCAAAAGTATTGCTGATATTATACTAAAAGCTATTATAGGTAATTGATTGGGATCCCATTCTCATTTTTAAACTGTTTTTTTATATATTCTGTGTATTTGTATGTACTATTTTTTACTGATTAGAGATAAAGATTTTTCAACAGTTACAGTGTGTCCGTGACTCATTCCTTTTTAGACAGCCAATGTGTTACAATTATTAAAACTATCTAAACAGCAGCGCAACTTACTCCAAACCCCCCCCCCCTTAGGTCCCTTCTGATTGTTTACTAGAATACTAGAAGTTAATGCCCCAGAAGTTGTTACCTTTAGTTGTTGGAATGGTCTTGACCCAAATGGAGCAGGATGTGTGAGACTCGCTCAAGGTTATCATGGCAGGACTTCCTTATGGTTGCCCCCTCCCCAGGTGCCAGCAACCCTATAACAAAGTCGAATTAAGGGACTGAGTCCGGAGACACAATGCCCCAGTACCCCACAGCCGTCTGATATTTAGTAGAAAAACCCAGATGGAAACAGCATTCAGCTACCTTTGATAAAGCTGGACACACTGGACTTTGGACTGATCTAAACCAGCCCCAGACAACATCATCTGCAAAGTGCCTACTCCATCTAGAACGGAATTCTCCATGCTTGGTCCTATTTTCTCAACCTCTTCCTCCACAGCGAACTGGACTCTGAGCCAAGTCATGTAAACCAGCCTGCACACCGATAATAGGAGGTAACCAGGAGCATCTGACTACATATATGATGGACGGTTATTAAAGATTCCCTACCGATTTGGCACCTTATATATACTTTCTTGGGCGCACAAGGAACGGACAGTATTACTTCTACAACAGAGAGTACTAGGCATTTTATTTGCTTTTAATTGTGTTCATACTTGTGGTAATAAATGTAGTTTTAAATATTGGTCATTTATGAGTATTTTTTTATTTTTATTTATCCAATTAAATGTCCAATTAAATGTTCTCATGGAATTGCTTTTAGGAGTACAGTATATTATAATTTTATCCTAGCGCTGCAATGATTTTTCTTCTTGCTGTGTATATACTCTGGGATTGGACTATTCCATGGTTGCCGACTTTCAAATGATTAAGCAAGTGCTCGCAGATCTAAGGCAGCCTCTGCTGACCTCCGTCACAGCCACATTAGCAGGAGAACGCCCAGGTTTTCATGGGTATGCACATGAAACGCTGAATGTTCCCATGGGCACTAACCCCTTGCCACCACCCCATGGCCCCCGCCCACACTGCTAGGTGCAAACAAGTCGGCAATTAAGTAATTCATTGTGCTCGCTCGCACAAAGTGGCTGCACATGCGCATAAAAGTTTATGTGCATACGCAGTTGCTTACCATCGCTCTCCTGTACGAATGTGCAGGGGAGCGAGTGAATCAAAATGAGGGCCCATGTGTATACAGCTTACGATGCCAATGTGCACCACTGCCAAAATTGCACTGTGTGTATGAAGCTTAAGAGATTGAATGAAAGCCCATGCTAGAATCACTTGAAGCAGAATGAGCACATTCTACAGAAGGTAATAGAATATTTTACGCAAAGACAGATGTATATGACAACTAGTACAAAAGTACCCATAACAATCAACAAGATGTTTGCTTACTATTCTAAACTGTACTGGAACAATGACACTACACATTTGATTGGTTGCTTTAGATAAAATGTTTTAAATTGAATTTCTCAAGAAACTTTTTCCCTACAGAAGGCAGCGAAAAGAAAGTTTTTTTTTTTTTTTTATTCAGTTGGAAGTTGAGAATTAAAAAAAAAACTATCGGTACAGTTTGAATCTACCGTATTCTACCCAAAATTGTAATTTAATAACTACGCCATTGACAGTGACTATAATTCAACAGTAACTGCATGCTTAATACAGCCTCTAATCTACTTCTACCTGTACTGCACATAGTAATTTTGTTCCTTACTTAGATAACGATTACTTGTAATACCCAAAAAAAACTAACCTGTTAATTATGCTGTGTGCTAATAAATTATTCCTGTTGCTTTTTAGCAGTTGAGCTAGAACAAAGCAGGGAGATGGAATCAGCTGGGTGGTTTTGTTCAGAAACCTGTGCTGGTAAAAACACGAGCGTAACAAGGTCTCCACGGACTGAGGAATTAATATTTAATGCAGCTTGTCAGCAAGATCTTATACTTTTCAAAAAATTCTTGTTAACACAGGAGTCCTTTACCCTCCTCTATTTGACGTATTGGTTTCTATACGCTGCTGTTTGCACTGTATTTATTTGCATTACAATAGGAAAGCCACAGATAGGAAGCCTGGAAATCAGATGTCTTTTTCACACCTTGCAGAATCTGTTATAAGCTATTTATACCTTCCCATGAAGGGAAATGAACAGCCTTCAGTGTGTAGTGTTATCTACACTTTTACTCCTCATGTGCTAGGTGTCTACACATATATATATATATATATATATATATATCATTGTGTTACGATATCTCTTCACTCCATCTATCATATTTTATTGAGATCTATAACTATGACTTGTATTCTACTGCCATTTTTTATCTATCTATAAACAGCTACTTCTACGAGCTCAGTGAGAGTTGATTTTATTTAAAGGTGCTGGGATAGCAATGCTGTAGGCATAGGAAGTCCTATGAAAATGTTTTAACTATTACAAGTAGACAGCAAATTACACAGCCATGCAAAGTCTTACTTCCCAACTCTACCTGAGCTGCCCTGGAGATGCTGGAGGGGAAGGACCTGACAGGAAGGGCGTGGCAATGTGAATTGCATCATTCCATCACCACCCTGTAATGTCGTTATGCCTAGTGACAGGAATACAGCAGTAACGGCTCCAGAGGTGGGGCTGAACACAGTTCAAACTTCAAATAGGGGAGCCACACCAACCAGTGATTCCCTGCCAGAGCGTTTTGGCAGTGGTTGGGATGGCAGTTGGTGTGATTCCCCTATTTGAATTATGGACTGTGCTGCCGCCCCTTCTCTGGAGCTGTCACTGGACTACATTTTACACTGTTACAAATTACATCATCAATGATTTTGTATTAGATCGTGCACATGTAACATGTGCAGAGAGAGGTAGATTTGGATGGGTTTTTACTTCAAACTGATTTTTACATTGCAGTGTAAAAATAAGGCAGTCAGTATTTTCACTGCACAGAACAAAAATAACTCACCAAACTCTAACTCTCTCTGCACATGTTACATCTGCCCCACCTGGGCCTGAACAGAGAGGGGGCCATCCCAGCTCGTATCTACCACAAAGTGTGAGCTGCAGGGAGATGAAGATGTGCTATAGTATGCAGCAGTCAGGATGTAATCAAATTATGTGAGTATCCCTTGTTGTGGCTACGATAATCACCATTGAGGAGCTTCCACCTGGTTTTCATTGGAGGAGCAATACAGCAAGGGAGAAAGAGAGGCATGAAGTAAAGAGACAATTGGTAAAAAGAGGGAAATGTTGCTGGGAGGGTACGACCTGAAGCAGGCCTGGCCAAACTGTGGATCTCCAGCTGTCATGAAACTTCACATCCCAGCATACCTTGACACAGGTTTAGCATTCCCTAATTTTAAAACTGTTGCAAGGCATGCTGGTTTGAGTGTTTAGACCAGTGGTGGCCAACCCATGGCCCTTGAGCCACATACGGCTCATTTCAAAATTAGTTGCAGCTCCCCTTTGCTTTGCTGAACCACCTAGAGGTAGTGTCAGAAATCGTGATGTGTGGCCTTTTCAGCGGCGGCATCCCTTACCATTGTGCTGGTACATCCTGCGGTGCTGTCCCGCACCTTGTGCTTCCTTCAGCCATGATCCATGACGTGCTCTCTGACCTGAACTCTGACCTGTAGACCTGATTTCTGGACCAAGGTATACACAGATACTTCCTGGTTCTGATTGGTGCTGCGGCTTGCAGCCAATCACATCTGAGCAAGGGGGATATAAGCAATGCTCCCAGCCTTCCAAATTGCCTTGAAAAACTTTTCTGTTCTCTGTGTGCTTGCCTCCAATGTCAGAGTACCTAGGCTCCAGGCTATCCTGTGCTCCAGCGTTATAACCACCTGTGACCTGCTGCTGCTACAGTATTGTTGCTGATTAACTCACACCTGCCAGTTTGCCTCCTGCTTATTTCATCCCAGCGGTTGAGTCACATCCAGCCATCACCAGCAGAGGTAATCGCTGGCTCACAGGCCAGCTACCTCTTACTGGCTCCCAGGCCAGCCTTCGACCATTGGTTCCCACGCCAACTGCTTGCTACTTAATAAGTCAGTGACTAACACCATCTGTGTCCTAATAGTCAACAATCACCAACAGCTCATAAGACGTTGACAATCACCATTGGCTCCTAAGCCATCGACAATCATCACTGGCTCCTAAGCCATCCACAATCATCACCGGCTCCTAAGCCATCGACAATCATCACAGGCTCCCAGGACATCAACAAGCATCTCCAGCTCACAGGCCATTGACATCCATCTCTGGCTCCCAGGCCGTCAACAACCATCTCTGGCTCCCAGGCCATCAACATCCCTCTCACACTCCCAGGCCATCGATAACACTCACCTCCAACTCCTAAGCCACTGATACTTACTTCTGGCTCCCAGGCCATCAGAAACCATCCCCGGCTTTCAGGTGGATTCGTCTTGTCATCACCGGCTCCTACGACAATGACCATTAAGACTCTCAGTTTCCAGACTGACAATCAATGAACTATTAAACTTCCTCAGGACTCCCATTATACATTCCCCAGAGTCCTCTGTCATCAGTCAGCTTGTTCCAGAGAACCAGGGAAGGGGGCTGGGACCTACTTTTCGGGTGCAGCTAAGTCCAAAGCTCCTTGCGGGGCTCCTGGTGAAAACTATCAGCGAGTTAGACTCCGCACCCCTGTTCCTGGTTTAGCTGTCCCCTGTTGTCTCAGTGCATGTCCTCACGATACATCAAACAACCTTGTTTCCTGTTTCCATCCCCAGCCTTCCAAATTGCCTTGAAAAACTTTTCTGTTCTCTGTGTATTGCAAATGGTATTGAGGGTAAAATGTGCCTTTTTGTAGACAACATAAAGGTATGCAACAGGGTAGACACACCAGGAGGGGTAAAACAAATGGATGATGATCTAGGTAGATTAGAGGAATGGTCAAGAGCATGGACACTACAGTTTAATGCCAAAAAATGCAAAATCATGCACTTAGGTCTCAAAAATCCAAAGACTAAATACAGTACACATGGCACTATAATGGAAACTACTGATGAATAGAGGGATCTAGGTGTCACTATTTCAGGGGACTTAAAGGCAGGTAGGCAATGTAACAAAGCAATGAAGAAGGCAAGTCAGATGCTTGGTTGCATAGGGAGGGGAATCACTAGTAGAAAGAAAGAAGTAATAATGCCACTGTATAGGTCATTGGTACAACCTCATCTAGCGTACTGTGTACAGTTCTGTAGGCCATATCTCCAGAAGGATATAAATACATTAGAGACTGGACAAAGAAGGGCAAATAAAATGGTGCATGTCCTACAATAAAAAAACTTACCCGGAAAGACTAAAAGATCTTAATATCTATAGTTTAAAGCAGAGAATGGAAAGGGGGGACATGATAGAAACTTTCAAATATCATGGGTTTTAACATTCTTCACAGGAAGAGGAGCAACAGAATATGAGGACATGCACTGAAACTAGAGGGAGGAAGATTATGGGGAAATTTGTGGAAAAATTACTTCACAGGGTAGTGGATAAGTGGAATAGCCTCCCATCAGAGGTGGTAGAGTTAAATACAGCAGAGCAATTTAATCATGCTTGGGATAGGCATATTTGATATCCTTACAAAGAAATAAGGATAAAATATGGTTTGAGGTAACATGTTTAAAAAAGGGGCAGACTAGATGGGCCAAGTGGTTCTTATCTGCCGTCAAATTCTATGTTTCTATGTTTCTAGGATGGTTCTGTAAATATCCTTTCCTACCAGAAATGTCCTTTAAAAATACTCTGGAGCAGTTGTCATTATCTCAATAAAGAGAATGAGATGAGATTTCAAATACTAAAAAATAAGTTTTAACTAATTAACGGTTTTAAAGTTGAAGTTCTGCATTTATTTAACAGTGACCATATTTAAATAAACATTTCTTCACAACACTCCTTAACATCCTGTCATGCTTTTTTTTGATGATGTCATGTAGTCTAGATTTATTACACTGTGTCCAAAATATCTTCTGAAATTAAATGATATCATTTTAGAGCATGGAAAGGACATCATGTCTGGAGGATCCAAGGACATAGCACTAATGTTGCAGAAAGACATGCAATAAATGATACAGAAAAGTGAAATACAGTGATACAGTAGCAATTAAATATTTTAAAAAAATGTAATCGAGGAACTTCTTCACCACTGAAGTGTTTTTTCACTGTTCAGTAGCAGCCCTGTGCAGCAGGCAGTGGGGGAGAGGGGCCAGCCTGCTGAAATTACAAGGGGCATTGTGTTCTGCTGGTCCCCTTCTCTCCCCACTGCCATTGGATATCTGCCTCTCCTACCACCGCCACTGCTGGAGCCCTGGTAGGCTTAAAAAAAAGTAGTGCTTCAGCCCGCAAATGGCCCTGGACTCTCTCTGTCCCTGTGTCTGACCTCGCTTTCACTACCTTTCATTGTGTCCCTGCTGTCACTCTAGTCGCTGCATCACCGCTGTCACTCTCCCCATCCATAAGCTACGCCCATTTCCACTAGACCACGCCTCATTTTTGGCACGCATCTGTGTTTTGACAGTGTAATATTCTCCCATGCAGTTTGCGGCCAGTAATGACAAGTGCAAGGGGCCCCCCTGTCTAAAGTGCTCTGGGCCCCCCAAAGGCTTAATCTGCCACTGTTACAAGCATGCCAGGTTTCTTGATGAATCCTTTGTTGTGGAAAACCTGGTATTGGGGTCCCTTGACCCCTCATCAAGAGCGGGGTACTTTTATGAGCCACCTCTGGCAGGTCTGTGTAAATGCAGCCTGACTCTTGTATTTGTTCTGTGTTCAGTTTAACCTGTCATATAATTAGACAATAAGAACTCTGCCTTGTGTGTCAGGCTGCTCACCTGCAGTGAGGGGGCTTGTCCATTCTAGCTGTTCTGATTGGACATTGCTCCCTATTTTAGCCCTAAGCTCTGTGCTGGTTATACTGCTTATTTCTAGTGCAGCAGATCATTCGGAGTCCTTGCCTTTATACCCTGATCATAGCCAGCCCTGTGTTAACTTACCTGGATTCTGTTTTCCAAAGTTTGTTTAACCCTTTATGTGCCTTATTTGGTCCTGTTTTTCCCAGCTATCACTTGTATCCTGGGATTATTCCTGTGTCCTGTTTGAAATAAATACTGCCCCACAGTCTGGTCTCACTGTATGTCCGTGTCACTGTAAGTGTCTATTCCGCTTTGGCGGGTTCCGTAACCAGTCTGTTTGTCTGTCAGTGTTTTGTCCCTTAGTACTACACTAAGACGCTATTAGTGACCAGCCATTGTGGTTCACTACTGTGTACTTATGTCTACATCTACAGTACAGTGCCATTGTAGTATATCTTTGTTCTCTGTTTGTCCTATGTGCCTGGTCCTTCTTTTGTGTCCCAGTCTGACTGCAGTCCTGTGAATGTACTGACAGATCTCTAAGCGCTTCGACAGTCAATCAAGTTCATTTGGTTTGTCCTCCCTTTCAGTTTCCCTTTGAGAATTTCACTCAAAAAAGAAAGGGGGAACAGCCAATAGTGTGATACGCTGATTTTTTAACGTGAGTTTTTTAACCGTACCCTGAAGTATGGTCTACTAATTGATAGCAGACACTCAGGCTTGTTTGAACAGAGAGTAGAAATTTTGGTCACTCCAGATAAATCCCATGTCCTTACTCAAAGGAAGAGAGAAAAGAAACCACAATGGTGTGATACCTCCAACACACTTAATGATATCTGATATTTATGAACAGTATTTATTATAAAAACACAGAGCCTGGGCTGGGAGACTGAGGACATTTGGACAAAAGCCAGTGGGATCCTAAACAGCTTCCAGGGCCGCCTGTATACTCCATCTTATGCTGTGTTTGTCTACATTTTCTTTGTAGACCATACCCACTGGTGAGAGTCCAAAATCCTCTTAAGTTTTTATCTCTGTGTTTTTACACAAACCATTTTATCACTTTTGAAGCTTAGAGAACCTGGCCCTGAGTGTATTTCCACAGAATGGGAGCCACCCAAAAAAATGAAGAGGTGTACTGTATGTTATGTTTTTAATATACAAGTAGAGGCATTTTATTTTAGACACAGTAGACACAATTAATGTAGTGTTGAGCAGACCAGTAACAAGGCAATTGCAATATTCAATGCATGAGATCGAGGGTATCAATGAAAACATTTTTCAGCATCACATGTGACATACATGCTTATTCTAAAGATGTGTCTTACATGCATGTTACAGGATTTTGACACCTATTAGAACAAAGGACACTTCCAAGTCAGATAACGTTTAAAGAGCTTAAGGGTTACAGTTGTCTACAGTATCAGAGCTATGACACTAGCATTTGTGCATTTGATGACTGCTGTAGATAGTTCTGTTTTTGAAAACTTGCATTAGAAGTGCTAAGAAGACATTCAACATTAAATCAAAGTTCAGTCAATACAGATGGTAAGAAATCCAGAGATGATAGACTTTGGAGTCAATTTGGGAGTCATCCTCAAAGACACAAGAAAAAAGTATAAGTAGCTTATTTAGACAAGGGCATAGATAGTGAGAAGCACTGGGCTCATTACATTATGCCAACCGGTAGCGCTGAGCCAAAGAAACTAACACTGTAGGAGTGATTTGGTAGATTTAATGAGAACAAGACTTGGACAGGGTCGCAGATGGTAATTTTATGAAAGTGAGAGGATGATGGTGGCAAATAAGTCAAGAAAGGGGAGCGGCCTAGCCTCCATCTTAGCTGATCACATTTGTTCCCAGTTCTGTCCATGCCATAGCTATCAGGGTCTTGCTCACCCTAGAGAGGTCCCTTTCTACTTCTGCCAACCTCAAGAATGTACATGACACTAAGGAAGCCCTGGGGGGCAGTTCTTATATCTCTTACCCACCTGCCCAGCAGCCTAGGATACCAGATCATGGATCTTTGTTATCTATGGTCACGAAAGTTGTAATGCTGTCTTTGTATTTTAGATATGATGATTGGTGGTGTTGTGCCATATCCTTACTTTCAGGGCTGCTATACAACTAGATTTGTTATCTCATATATTTTCTGTATGACTTTATCTTCCAAGCTCCAGTGGCTCCCTCGAAAGATGTGGAAGGTGCATGCAAATGTAAAGTTGCTCTGAGCAACCTTACATATGCGTATACACTCGGGGAGAAGAGGCGGGCAACTGACATTTGGCTGCTGCCTGCCCCCTGCATGTCGGTCACGGCACCATTAGCATGAGAATGCCCAGCGTTCTCATGGGAACGGCCAAGAAATCCAGGGCATTCCCATGCTATTGCTATTGGGCCAACCCATCGCCCCAAAGACCCCGTTCCACCCGCAAAAATATGAAAATGCCATAGCGGCTTGAATATGTACTGACATACCCCCCCTGGTGACTTTGTGAGTTCCCATGACTACATACCAAGACGCAGCATTGGTTGCAGATTAATTAGCAAAGTCCTGGGTACATAGCATAACCACAGGAAGTAAATGCCGGAACCATCGCCACTGCAGTTAGAGGCTGAGGCACTACCAAAAATGATCACAACACATCTGTGGGTTATTTTGCTTCTGCTCCTGCATCCACCCCCAAACGGTCCGACTGTCAATCATTTTGTGAATAAATGCTCTCTGTGACCACTCTCGCAAGACCATCATAGCACATGGGCAGTAATGCATGCACAATTGCCCAATAATCACGTATGTGTGTAAAATCAGGTTTGCCTACAATGATGGCCAGTATTCATTAAAGTGCCTTGTATAGACAGGTTTCTAAAAAAAAAATTGAGACTTGCTTTTACATGGCAATATGGGGGGATATTTTGCTTTTACTCATCTCTATTGCTACCATTGACAGATTTCAATGCTTATCCTGTGCTGTGTCAGTGCAAATCGTTCTGACTTTATACATAAACCATGCAATTCACAGACAGACCCTGTACTCCTGGCTCAAGCACTGGCACCATAATTCTCCTAGCTTGTTTCCTCTCTACGCATCCTGCGTGTCAGTTCCCAGAACCCCTCAGGATTTGCCCTGTGACCCTGAAATATAAATCGTGCATTGTGTTTATTTTTACTTTAAGCAATAGGACTTTTTTTCAACACTCCCCACAGGATAGTTATTCTTAACAGGGTCAATGACTCCTACCCAACTAAATTACTCTATAAAAACAGAATTTTATTGCGCACAACTTTTGCAGGCTCCACTGGGGGCATTTTTGGCTATTGATCTACACCTGTAATAGTGGTTATATTTTATTTTAGAGATAGAACCGTAGACATTATATTGCACAGCAAAGCATATCAATAATACTTAGAAACAATAACACAAATCTTTAAAATCCATGACATAGAACAATATTACATGTGTTGTTGCTATATTTTATTATAAGCTCTAACATACAATGGCTGTGTAAAAAGAATGTCACACCAGCCCTGATATACTCTAAAGCCCCGTTTACACGAGGCAACGCAGCCTCCATGCTGAGAGTGAGATGTACTAAGCCTTGAAAAGTGATAAAATGGAGAGTGATAAACCACCAACCAATCAGCTCCTACCTGTGATTTTTCAAACACTGCCTGTCACATGTCAGTTACAAGATGATTGGCTGGTGGTTTTTCACTCTCCATTTTATCACTTTTCAAGCTTAGTACATCTCACCCTTAGTGAGGTGCTTGGGCTATATACACTTTGACCTAAAGATGCATACAAGGAACGATATTGGAAACGATCCAATACTGTTTCCGATGGTATCAAATTGTTTATCATGCCGTCACAGGAAATGATTTGATACACTTCAAAAAAGATTGGTCTATGATCTTCCTACATGCAGGAAAGATCACAGACCAATCTTAACGATTGGCGGGTACACGCATTGTGAATGATACACAGAACAATTTAAACGATTGCTCGTTCCAATGGATCGGGAACGCCCACTTTGTGCGTCAATTCGTTCCCTGTTTATGCACCTGAAATCAGTGATGTCAACAATATACATGTATTCCAGGTAGTATAGGAAATTATCTTTTTCACTTTTGTTTTTCTCTCTGTACCTCTAATATTTTTGTCAGATGTACTAGAGGTAGCAATGGTCACAGCTAGAGTGTGAAACACAGGGCAGACATGAGTACACCGATTCAAATGTCAGTTAGTTAACCAAAATTACCACTCCCCTTGCTCTAATCAAATAATCCACTGACCTCTAGGATCCCCCAAATTAGTGGGGGCGGGATGCTCTAACATCCGCTGCCCTACATCGCCGGGCTATGCTCTAACATATGCGATTATTAATACAAAGGACAGCTCTTCCTATAAGAGCTTTCTCTTGTGATGTGGCTCCGATGCTGGACTTCTGAGTCTGAGACCCCGGAGTCCATCTGCGCAGAGCGCCAGGCGGGCTGGACAAACACACAGCGCTGCGGTAAAAAGCCCATAGGCTTCTGCAGGTAATTGCCAGCTTTTGCTGGTGATTCCCTCCACAACGCTGACACTGCGAAGGGCCAATAGAGAATACAGAAATGCGGTAAATACCTGATAACGGGGTTTCTACAGCATGTCTGGTTTAGAGCATCCCACCCTGGTTCTGTTGCAGTAAGACTTTTTCCAGTTTGCATATTATAAAATACATAAAACTTCTTTTTTCACACCCAGAAAACATGCACCAATGAAGATTAGCGTGACTGACACTAATACCCCCTTCACACTGCAGCTATAACACCTATTGCCGTTTTTTAAGCATTTTAAAACGGTTCTAGCGACAGTGTGAAAGTGCCAGAGTGAATTTACCGGTAACGAAAACTCAGTATGTGTTCAAAATACGGGGTCTTAGGATTTTACACTGCAAAATGGATTGGTTTTGAAACGTGTGGGATCCATCTTTTAACACGGTTTCAAGTGTTAAAAGAAGAATTCTACACGTTTCAAAGTAGGGATGTGCACCGGCCACTTTTTGCGTTTTGGGTTTTAGATTTTGGGTTTTGGGTTCTGATTTATTTATTTTTTTACCCCTGGACTGATAGGGGACACAAAGAGGCACCCATGGAATTATACGGCACACATGCGGGCACCCCTGGATTTATACAGGACACATGGGGGAACCCATGGAAATATATGGCACACATACAGGCACCCCAGGATTTATATGGGACACATAGGGGCACCCATGGAATTATATGGCACACATGCGGGCACCCCTGGACTGATATGGGACACATGCGGGCACCCCTGGACTGATATGGGACACATGCAGGCACCCCTGGACTGATATGGACACATGAGGGCACCCATGGAATTATATGGCACACATGCGGGCACCCCTGGACTGATACGGGACACATGCGGGCATCCCTGGACTGATACAGCACAATTAACAGCTCTTTCCATAAAATAAAAAAAAATAAGAAAACACCTTTTTCTCCTTTTAATAAAAAGGGGGGGGGGGGGGGGCAGTTCCTCTGGACTGATAAGGGACACTTGGCAGAACAGCTGGACTGATATGGGACACTGAGCAGCAAGCTGGACTTATAGCAGGCAGTAAAAATGTAAAAAAAAAAATCTTCTTTCTTCCTTAGCAGCCCCCCTTAGTAGTGCCCACATAATAGCACCCTTAGTAATGCCCCCTTAATAGTGGTACCTTCAGTAGTTCCCCCTTAGTATAGTTTCCATCACAGTAGTTCCCCCTTAGTAGCTGTACCCTGGCCGCTCAGTAGTTCTGCCTTAGGAGATGTACCCTGGCCGCTCAGTAGTTCTGCCTTAGGAGATGTACCCTGGCCGCTCAGTAGTTCTGCCTTAGGAGATGTACCCTGGCCGCTCAGTAGTTCTGCCTTAGGAGATGTACCCTGGCCGCTCAGTAGTTCTGCCTTAGGAGATGTACCCTGGCCGCTCAGTAGTTCCACCTTAGTGTCTGTATCCTTTCGTTTTCCCCATCCAGCAGTCCCCATTAAGTTCTGCACCCTTGTTTGTCCCCCCCCCCCCCCCTGTAGCCCCATAGCTTTCCCCTCTGCTGTTTTTCCCCCTGCAGCCCCTATAGTGTCCCCCTTTTCTCTCTGCCGTTTGTCCCCTCCCTGTAGCCCCCATAGTGTCCCCCTGCTGCTGCAGACAGCACGCTTTCCCCTCGGCCGTTTTCCCCCCTTCAGCCCCCATAGTGTCCCCCTCCTGCTGCAGACAGCACAGAAACATCCGTGCTGTCTGACTTTCACACACAACAGACTGAAGATGGCGCCGGAAGCCGAGAATCCGACGCGGGATGATGACGTTTTGGCCTTGTTTTCAACCAGGATTATTGGCGGGATGGACGCGAATGGTTCGAGAACGCCTCGAATAAGGTAAGTTCGGGGGGGTTTGGATCTCTAGGATCCGAACCCGCTCATCTCTATTTCAAAGCCAATCCATTTTGCAGTGTCAAATCCTCAGACCCGGTATTTTGAACACATGACTGTGCTACAGAAGGTGATAGGCTGTCTTCCTGCCTTATGGCACAATCCTGAATCAGGAAACAAGAGAAATAGCATGTGAAATAGTGGAGAAGCATTGCTGGCATTTCTACGCCACAGAACATACAGTTATAGCAACATGGACTGATTAGTAGGGGAGGGAGATGCTTAGATATGAGGGGAGGCAGATATTGCCAGACAAATCACTGGCACTGTAAGTAATTCTCTAATATATGCTATACTATATTTATAACCGCACTGTAGTGAGATTGGCAGCTTCCTATATTAAATTGTATTTAATAGCAGTTAAAATAATGGTTTTAGGAGCCCTCTTTTAAAATAAAAATTAATAAGCAGTATAAATAAATATAAAATAATAAAAATACAAAAAATAGTAATAATGTGTGCCAAACTTTATTTCCTGCCAAATGGAAAAAAAGGGTTACTTTAAAATGTTTAGCTGCTTAGACCGCAAGAAGAACCAAGCGCAAGAAGATTCTCCTGTCAGCACTGCACACTTAGCAGCGTTAGCATCAAGTTCTTGCTGCATAGCAACACAGTCTCCCCCATATTCAGCATCTAGGAGGGGACGGACAGTTACACGGAATCCCATACTAAGCACCTGGGCCCAGGTAGGGAAAGTTAGGGTAAGTGTAATACTTAGCTACCTGAAGAAAATCCACATTTCCAACAACAAAAAATCACTCAAAAGAGTGTAAACATTTTAAAGTAACCCCTTTTTTTCTATTTGGCAGGAAATAAAGTTTGGTACACATTATTATTATTTTTTTATTTTATATGTTATATATTTTAAAAGAGCGCTCCTAAAACTACATTTGGAATTTGTCTAGTACATAATCATCAACAAACAGGTTTATTTTTAGCTATAATACAAACAGGTGAGCCATAAAAGTCCATTACAAATAACATCCACTGTTTTCTATGAATGAAATGGGTTCAGTGTGAAAGGTACCAACCCGGTAATGAATTGATATATACCGGTTACAACTGGCGATTTGAAAGGGGTTTACCTTGCTCAGACCCGTTTTAAGAAATATTTTCGAATACCCGGTCTAAGCAGGTTTTGCAATGTGAAAGTATTACCATCACTTGAGGGGGAATGACCTGGTAAAGAAGAGAGACACTAATGTCGGCTAAGCACATTAATGTATTGTGCTATGATAGGTGCTTTCTTCATTGTTCATATGAAATCATGATGAGAAACTATAGTTGTAGTTTTATATACTTTTTATTTTAATTGAGTGTGAGGAAAGAATTATATTAGTTCAGCAGAATATTATTCATTTTTCAATGTAGCCTGAATTATATAAATGTGATTAATATTAATGTGGGGTTTGAGATTAATGATCATCTTAAATTATTTAAAATATATATTTATTTTAGTTAAAGAATGTTTTTAGACATTTTGCTTTGTTAAATCTAGTTAACATATCTAACTACTGAACTACTGTCTTATTTCTTCTTATTTCTTGGGGCAGTACAGATGGTGTAATTGTTAGCATTACTGCCTCACAGTGCGGAGGTCATGGGCTCTATACCCACCATGGCTCTAACTGTGCAGAGTTTGTATATTCTCCTCGTACTTGCGTGGGTTTCCTCCGGGTACTTCAGTTTCCTCCCACAATCCAAATATTTACTGGTAGGTTAATTGGCTCCTAACACAATTAACTCTAAAATGTCTGTGTGTGCGTGTATATGTGGTAGGGAATATAGATTGTAAGCTCCACTGGGGCAGGGACTAATGTGAATGTTCAACTATTGTCTGTGAAGCGCTGCGGAATATGTGTGCGCTATATAAGAAACTGGTAATAAATAAATAAATACATTTCTCTCCTGCCTGCAGCTGTGAATGTTTTTTGCTGCACAGCTAACTACATTCCACTCTTTATGTCATTTTTATCACCTGTAATACATGGACATCTGCACCTTCATTGTATATTCTGCATGTATTATTTTTATGTAGAGCTCTAGATCCCTGTATGTATGTGTGTTTGTGTGTGGAAAGGGGTTGCTTCCTTTTTGCAGTTTGCCTTATCCTCTTGTATTGTAACACTGGCTCTGTTTCTACCACTCATGCTGGGCATACACTATACAATTATCTGGTGACAGATCAGATAGATAATTTCAGTGTTTGCAGTTGCACACAAATTCAAAAATTTCAATCAATGTGACATGCTGAATCATCCAGTATGTCTTTCAAATTTGATATTTGGACGTTGCAAATGAGACGCATCCGGCAGTGGCAAGTCCCAGAGAGCCCATCCCGCCGCCCAAGCGAAAATACCCCCCCCCCCTCCCCACACCGCCGTATCCCCTCGCAAACATGTGAGGGAATGTGTTTTACGAAGGGTTTTATATTGTTAACCGAACCTATAATTTCGAGCAAAACAATTTGGCAAAAAAAAAAAGTGTTGCGGGGTCTTATTCCAGAATTTCCACATTAATTCCAATTAATTAAAACTGGGAACTATATTAACAGTGTTCAGATCTACATAGTGATATTATACAATGTTACTATAATAATTTACCAGTACCAATTATGCTGAACTCATGTATAGGGGTGTTACTGGGATCAGTGACCACCAGCACGATATAAAGCTCCCCTGTCACGTGGACCAACACCCGTTTTCATTACTCTGGGCACAGGCCTAGCATTTCCAGAGAGGCTGGGCTGCCCTCGGCAGTCATCTGGCTGCATTGGAGACTCCTACACTGTGACAGGAGCCTCGTGCTGCTCATAATGGGGCAGTGGTATTAAGCCTTAACAAGAGATAAATGCAAGGGTGATAAAGGGGCAGATGTATTATAGCGGCGCTTATCGCACCACTATAATACTTCCTGCTTTGCCTCATTAGCGAGGCGAAGCAGGAAGGGACATCGACAAGATGTATTAACATCTTGTCTGCCGAAGCGGGGGAGCGTTAACTCCCCCCTCCGGCGATGTCCCTTTCTGGAGATAGCGCATCAGTTAATACTGATGCGCTATCTCCTGTCCCCCGGCCGGCCGCACTGGGCATGCGCGGGATCTCGCTACTCACGTGAGATCCCCAGCGCAGCCCAGAGCTAACAGCAGGGACAGTGCTGTCCCTGCTGTTCAGATAGGGCTTCGCCAGCCTGCTGCTGGCGAAGCCAAAACCGTCATCGGGCGGAACAGTCAGCGATGCTGACCGTTCATACATTCGGCCTGCTATCATTTAGATAGCAGTGCCGATATGGACAGGGGAGCATAGCGCCCCTGTCCTGTACCGCATCCCAGCTCCTCTATACATGGGGAGAAGTGGTATCAGTGCACATAACGTGCGCTGATACCCTTCTCCCCCATAACGACACTTCATACATCTGCCCCAAAGAGAGATAAACGTTCAGCCAATCAGCTCCTTACTGACCTTTTTTCAAGCCCAGCCTGTAACATGGAAGTTAGCAGGTGATTGGCTGGATATTTATCTCTCTTTATCACCCTTGCATTAATCCCTTGTTAATGCTTAATACATCTGCCCCAATGTCACAGTGCAACACCCGGCTCTCGTTACTAAGCCGGGTGTCACCTTCCAAGGTGTCACCCCCTTGGAGGGTGACACCCAGGTCCTACACGTTCCTCCCATACTACCTTAGTGACGCCATTGCCTATGTATTATATTATAGCGCAACTGGTGGCAGCTTTAGATGTTGGGCTGCAGGGTGCTCAGGGAGCCTCACCAGCTGCCAGTGAGCCCCAGCCAACAATGTTTGGTAGCTATTGGGGTCTCAGTTGATGTGCAGCAGCACCTCTAAAGCTGCCATTTGGTACCACTATGTCACAATACAAAACTTATAAGACAAGCACAAATTTCCAGTAGGTAAATTGCCAAAATGAACAGTATTTGGCGCCAGTGTCGGAACTTACGAGTGGTTGGCCCAGGTGCAAAACTAGATTTTTGGGCCCTCCTCTTCCACTCCAAACCAAGTTCACAATATGCCACATAGCAGTGGGTGGCAGAAGTGGGCCCCTTAGTCTTCAGGGACCCCGGTGCAATGCACCTGCTGCACCAATGGTAGTTCCGCCTCTGTTTGGCGCTGTACTGTAACATGGCTATTTTCTGCCATGTGCTGGCACTCCATCCAAATATGTGATATCCTGATTGAGGGATAGGCCACCAACACCAGGAAGAAGAACAAGACACTCTGCAGACTGCGAGGTAAGTGCCCAGCTCTACTAGCTGCATAAATCCAAGTAAGGGTGCTGTGGAGTAGTGATGGTGCGATTCATGGGATGCTGTGTCCTTGGCACCACTCACATACCCCTAGTTACAACACAAAATTCAGCAGCAAACCTGAAAGTAACAATTTACAGATGAATATTTTTCTTTTGTTGCAGATACCATAGATCTTCTAAGGTAGCAGTTCAACCAAATTCTGTTCATGTAAATATTTGTTACTATGTTATTAATATGGGATGCTTTTTAACACACATCACCCTAAGGGGGAGACACATTTAAGATATCATTAAACTCCTGCTCCTACAAACCTCAATCTATGTCAGGTTTAGGGATGCATCTGAAGTGTACTATGGAGATATGCCGGCAACAGAATAATTCCCACAATGCCCTGGGCACCTGACACAGCAGAATCCTCTCTCCAGTTAATCAGCATTGCTTCAGCTGGTTCTGTCAGCTTGGCTGAGTGAGAAAAGTGCAAAAGAGATCCAACACAAAGAGGCTTACACCTAGATCTACGCATATTTCTCTCCCACAAAGGAATGCTATTGCTTCGCTTGCACAGACGCCGGAAATGTTTGGTTGGTATTTCTGATGGGCCGATTGGAAAATGCACTTCTTGGTCATAACTTCCCTTTTCACAACATCCTTGTTAAAAAGTAAGGGATTAGAAATAGTCATACCTTCCAACATGACACATTGCACCTAAGGCACAAGAATTAACCTGGACTGAATTGAACAATGATGTTAAAAGGTGTTTTTAATTACATTTAAGTACTTATGTGCCTACAGCATTCACAGTGCATGATGTGCACGGGAATATAGAACTTATAAATGCCATGTTCAAGCACACACTGTGCCACTTGCTGAACTGACGGAACAGTGGCTGTGCCAAGCAACAGAGACAGTGACTATCAAGTGACAGAGGAAGCATCTTAAAGTCTTAACTCTTGCCTGTAGCAAATATCGAGAGGAGATATAACTCTACCTGCCTGGTGGTGTTTGTTAGTATAGCCAGTATTTAGTAAATTCATGTGACACACAGTAGGATAGGCTAAGGGGACATATTCTCATGGATCCCACACTAAAGTGTTTAAATTGTTAAAGTCGTTCAAAAATCTAAGTATATAAATTCATGGAAAATATTTCACATTGCTAAATTCTCAGACATTACTAGTAGAGTAGAGCGGATGGAGTCAAAATCCCGGTGGTCGGAATCCCGGCGGTCAAGACACCGACGCCGAAATCCCAACCGCCGCAATGCCGGCAATTTCTCCATCTATGGATGTACACGACACCCATAGATGGAGAATAAAATAGTGTGCTGAGCGTAGCGAGGCACCGGGCCCGTTGTGTGGTGAGCCCCCCATTTTTGGTATTCCAGCGGTCGGGATTCCGGCGTCGGTATTTCGACCGCCGGGATTTTGTACTAAATCCGAGTAGAGTGAATGAGGAGGGTTGTTAGTAGAGATGAGTGCCGGGACCGAAGATTTGGATTTGGATTAGTCCCCGGGATTAGGATCTGGCATTGTTGAGCGGCGGTGAAAGGCTTTGGAATTTAATTTTTTTTTTTAATAGTCCAAAAAATCCCAAATCACGTAATTTTTGCGTTTTTTTTTTTTGTCCCTAGAGTAAGATTAAGCCCAAAAACATTCATTTCTGGTCGTTTCCAGACAATTTTGACCACTTTACAGCTCACAGTGTTGTTTTCATTCAATTTAGACCAAAGTCTGCAGCAAGCTGTCTGGTTATTAAGTAATACACAGAACTTCTGATGGTATAGTATATGGTGTATACTATTGGGGTGCAGTACACACACAACAATAAGGAAAAGCAAATTATTCATTTTTTTAATGAAAGGGGCTTATTTAACATTCCGCGGAGGCAGAACAATCACGCACGGAACTTCTGACAGTATAGTATATGGGGGTTATTCTAGTTAATTCGCAAAGGCAAATTCACTCTCAGATGGACAAAACCATGTGCACTGCAGGTGGGGCAGATGTAACATGTGCAGAGAGAGTTACATTTGGGTAAGTTATTTTGTTTTTGTGCAGGGTAAATACTGGCTGTTTTATGCTTACACTGCAGTATAGATATCAGTTTGAACACACCCCCACCCAAATGTAACTCTCTCTGCACCTGTTACATTTGCCCTACCTGCAGTGCACATGGTTTTGTCCATCTGAGAGTGAATATGCCTTTGCGAATGAACCAGAATAAACCCCATTGTGTATTGCAGTGGTCTCCAACCTTCTTTGGGGCGTGAGCTACTCGCGGCAAAATAAGCCACCCGAAGAGCTACTACAATAAAAAAAAATCTGCCTAATGACCAAATAATGCCCATTACACATCTCACCTTTGAGAAAGCTTTTTATAGCGAAACGTGTTAGTTGGATACCAACCCTATAAGCAGAAGCGGACTACAAGCTCCAGCAATCACCTGTGACTTTTCATCTGCCCGAACCAGCCTGAATGGACTCGACACAATATCAGTTTGTTACAACGACACCCAGTGGCAAGCCACACTCTTTTGCAAATGGACTCTCCGTTCTAAGGGACTTTGGACAACAAAAGGGAAATTTCTAATTCCATCAGGATAACCTACCAGGCATCCTAGGAACGGACAGTGTATTGAGCTATATCCGATTTCTGCTAATGCACTTTTAAACAATTCATTGTACCATTTGTGTGCCCATGTGGCCTATTAAATTGTGATACTTTTTAAATTTATTTTATTATAAAATTGTGAAGTCAATCCAACAACTTTATCAGTTTTTATTTAATCAGCGCTGCATACCCTGTTTTTTCTTTGTCCCCTGACACATTATGCCACATACCATAATGCCCCAGACACAATATGCCACACACTGTAATGTCCAATATGCTGCACATAGGCGTGCGCAGCCCATTTTATTAGGGGGTGCACCATTGGAGGGGTGTGTACATCACGCCTACTGGGCGTGTCCATCACGCCTACTGGGCAGCAATGCAAACTAAATAGAAGGTGACTTATTTATGTATATGGGCTTCAGAATTAATCATTCCCACCAGACACACCAGAAACACCCTAACACATATACACGCACACACAGACATTCTAGGGTTAAATTTTGTTGGGAGCCAATTAATCTTCCAGTATATTTTTGGATTGTGGGAGGAAACCAGAATACCCGGAGTAAACCCACGCAAGTACGGGGAAAATATACAAACTCCGCACAGTTAGAGCCATTGTGGGAATTGAACCCATGATCTCAGGGTTGTGAGGCAGTAATGTTAACCATTACACCATCTGTACTGCCCATTACACATAATGCCACTCACCGTAATGCCCATTACACATAATGCCACACACCATAATGCCTATCACAGTAATGCCCATTACACATAATGCCACTCACCGTAATGCCCATTACACATAATGCCACTCACCGTAATGCCCATTCCACATAATGCCACACACTATAATGCCTATCACACATAATGCCACACAGTAATGCCCATTCCACATAATGCTACCCAGCATAATGCCCATTACATATAATGCCACACACCATAATGCCCATCAAACAATGCCACACACAGTAATGGACATTCCACATTATGCCAGGGGTTGACAAATTTTTGTAAAATAGGGATAATAGGGACAGTGCGTGCTGAAGGCGCGTGCCAAAAATTTACAACGTAATGCCTATTACACGTCACACACCCATTACATAGTATACCACATGCCATAATGCCCAATACACATTATGCCACACACTGTAATTCCCAATACACATACCAAACACTGTAATTCCCATTACACATTATGCCACACACTGTGATTCCCAATACACATACCAAACACTGTAATTCCCATTACACATTATGCCACACACTGTAAGGCCCATTACATATTACGCCTCACACCGTGATGCCCGTTACACCTCACACTGTGATGCCTGTTACATGTTGCACCTCACACTGTGATGCCCATTACACCTCACACTGTGATGCCCCTTACATATTATGACTCAGACCATGATGCCCATTACGCCTCACACCGTAATGCCCGTTACACCTCACACTGTGATGCCCGTTACATGTTGCACCTCACACTGTGATGCCCATTACACCTCACACCATGATGCCCCTTACATATTATGACTCAGACCATGATGCCCATTACGCCTCACACCGTGATGCCCATTACACATTATGCCTCATACCGTGATGCCCATTACGCCTCACACCGTGATGCCCATTACACATTATGCCATGCCCATTACACATTACTCCTCACACCGTGATGCCCATTACACATTGTGCCATAATGCCCATTACACATTATGCCACACACCATAATGCCCATTACATATTATATCACACACTGTAATGGCTATTACATATGCTACCACATAAATGTCGCTGGGGGCCCCACACGCTGTACACTGTTCACCCATTTAATTCTACTCACCTCATCATCGGTCCGGCAGAGCAGCGGTAAATGTCACATTACACAGCGCTTGGACCCATAGTCACATTACACAGTGCGCAGTGACCAATATTGACCGATATTCACATTACACAGCATGTAATGACCAATATTCGCACATAGTGACCGATATTCACATTACACTGCGCATAGTGACACATATTTACATTATACAGTGCGCAGTGACCAATATTGGCACGTAGTGACCCATATTCATATTACACAGAGCGTAGTGACCAATATTCACATTACACAGCACATAGGCCCTTATTCTGATGTGGGCGGTACGGCCCGCGTGCGGCCGTACCGCCGATGTTTTCGCTCTGCACATGCGCAGAGGTCACTCTGCGCATGTGCAGGGGAAATCGCCGCACAAAAATTTTATACGCCGCAAAGGGGGCGTATAGGGGCGTGAGGGGCTTAATAGCCTCATTTACCTATGAATACGCCCAGCGTTTCATGGGCGTTCCCATGCAAACGCGGGGCGTATGCATGGTAATGAGGCTATGACGCCAGTGATGGGGGCGGAAAGCTGACATCGCCGGATGTCAGCTCTCAGCCCCCATACAAGCTTTCACACGGACGATTGTCCGTGTGGTCTAAGCTTGCGGGAGCTGCTGGAGCGTGCGGCCCTGCCTTCGATGGTCGCCGACCATCGAATGCAGGGGGCAGCTCCCACCATGGTGGAGGCGTACGCCCCACCATTTTCATGCGGATCGCCAGCCGTCCGCGTACGGACGGCCGTGGCGATCCGTATTGGAGGCGGGGATTGGTTTGTGCGGCCGGAGCAACGTATGCGGCTCCGGCCGCACAGACCAGAATAAGGGCCAGAGTGACCCATATTCACTTTACACAGAGCGTAGTGAATAATATTAGCACATACTGACCCATATTCATATTACACAGGGGTTCGGCAGGCGGTGTTCTGCTTGCTAAGCAGCAAAAGATTGCTGCTTAATGAGCAATCCTGAATTAGGCCCCCTGTTCCCCTCACTACATTCTCACACACAGCCCACTCCATCACAATATATGTCACTCACACACACTTACTCACTGGTCGCCAGTCTCTGCACACATCTTCAGCAAGGAGCCAGCTAAGCCTGCAGCTGCTGCACGAGTCCACCCGGGCACAGGAAAATACAGGAGGCGTGGCCTAATCACGGACCCCCCCGTGGCCCCGCCCCCTTTTGAATAGACTCGTGCTGACTGCTGAATCCTTAAGAAGCCCAGCCAGCCAGGCCAGCCCAAACGCAGCAACTGCTAGCCGGCCAGGGGAGGGGGCACTGCCGGTCATAGGAGGTGCTGCCTGCAATTGTGCTGGGGGTCATTAGGAGGTGCCTGTGCACCCCTGGCACCCCCCTTGTGCACTCCTATGATGCTGCATACATACCTCCCAACACTGGAGGCAGAGGAGAAGCATGACCTACTATCGTGGAACTCCTACGAGGCCACATCCCCCATTTTTTTTGCGCTATGGGGGCATGGCCAGTGCTCTGAGAACTGCTGGCCATGCCCCCAGCCTCTCTGAATAGATGCTGTGCCATATTTTCACATACAACAAGCAGTGGCAGTTACACAATGCCACCAATACCCGCACTAATGCCATAAACACAATGACCCCTTGCAATACCAGATAAAAATGGCTGCCTGATTGTGGTGCCATTGTAAATAAATACTCTGGCAGTACTGTGTGCGTGTGCCATAGGCGAGTGACAAAAAATACATGCCATGCGGCATGCCGTGCGGCCAATGAAAGTGGGGGTGTGATACACATATGCCACCAATAGTGCAGTGCCAGATATATATATATGCCCCCAATTGTGCCAGGTATGCCCCCAATAGTGCCAGATATACATATGCCTCCAAAATAGTGCCAGGTATGCCCCCAATAGTACCAGGTATGCCCAATAGTGCCATTAGGAGGAGATGCAGGTCCTGATATGCCACATGGAGTAGTCTGGGGTTGCTCCAAGGTAGTTAGCTCTTAGTTTAGATATATCAAGTGAGGAGCCATTATCATGTGGCTTCTTGCTGGTTAACCGTAGACTCAATTTAGGGTAAAGGTGGTGTGGGGTGCGGTGCCCCTGGACTGGTTGGGCTGGGTGGCTTTAGTGCGGCACGCCCTTACGTGATAATACACAAGTACCACAAAAAAATTATGTTTTATAAAAAATAACCTCTTTTTTACATTTTATTTCTTTAATTTTAAGTTACACATTATATACATTATATTAGTCTGTCTCTGAGTAGTTCTTTCAATTATTTATGAAATTTGCAAATGAACCAATTATTCCTGCTAATGAGCAAACAGGAAGTTTGGGTATAAATACCCCCAAGGTACACTTACAAAGACACCTACGTGGTACAAGGCGCGCCGTGGCCAGTGATCTCATGCCGCAATAAAGTGACCTCCGGCTGCAAAGTGAGTCACTTTACAGCCAGAGGTCACTTTCTTGCGGCGATGACCTCCTGCCACCAAGCGAGAACCGCTACACGTCAGCAGAGCAGCAGGAGGTCACTTTCTTGTGCCGTTGACCTCCTGCCGCTAAATGAGATCCGGAATCATGTCGGAGGTCAGGCAAGCTACCACTTATCACCCGGCGAGCTACCCAGCGCTCGCGGGCGACGGGTTGGCGTTCCCGGGTGTATTGGATTGCAGTGAAGCACACCAGATACACCGAAATGAAAAAAAAAAAAATGAAAAGCTGACTGACAGCCTGCCTGTGTATTGTACCCCACTACACTGACTGACAGCCTCTGCCCTCTGTGCACTGGCACAGCCTGCCATACACACGACCAGTACAATACCCAGCACAAACCCCTCTGCACTGTACAACACCCCTCTGCACTGCACAACAACACCCCTCTGCACTGTACAACACCCCTCAGCACTGTACAACACCCCTCTGAGTCTGCACAATGCCCCTCTGAGTCTGCATAGCCCCCTCTGCCACAGACCCCTCTGCCACACAGAGCAGCACACCACTGTAATAAAGACCCCACAGAGACTACACTCAGCAGAGCTGTGTGCAGCTTGTGTAAGTGTGTGAGAAATGGCGCCGAATTCTCAGGACGCCGAGCCTTTAAAGACTTGGCATCTCGTGAGAATCCAACGTGAGATTATCACGTTCGGGTTTCCGAACAAAGACGGAAACTCATGAGCACGGCTAGCGGACGGCTCGGGGGCATATGTTTGGAGCGGTTCAGATTCCACGGAATCCGAACCGCTCATCTCTAGTAGTTAGTCAGCCATACTATAATTAAAACCCAAGGTTGTCAGTGAGACTTAGCTCAAAGGCATCAAGGCTGGTTGTCCCCTTTTGAATTGATGTATATAAAGGAGTGATAGCTTTGCCGGCCTATATAAAATCATTCAAAACGGCTTGCACCACACTCATGAGCACCATCCCTATTGCAATGCACAAGCAATAAATAAGTGGTCCAGATTTGAAGACAATATATATCACTTGCCTCCATATCTGGTATCCCTCATCATCTATCAGGAAAGAATAAAGTAATTTAATGTACTGTATACTTAACGTTGATAAAACTATATCCCATCAGGTAATAAAACTGAGATACATTTGCATAAAAGTATTTTTTAATTATTATCTATTCTGGTCCCTGTTGTCTGGGTTACGACCAGTAAAGTTCCATACACACTAGATGGTATTGGCGGTCCCACCAGTGGATGATATTGTTCATACACACTGAACAATATCATTAATGACACGGTTCAGTGATGTCACCAGGGCCCCGCCTAACAGGTTTTGGGCTACATAGCCAAAATTGATCTGTATGTTCAACCGATAGTGGGGGGGACGTCATTAATGAAAGGCGTGAGCACGCATCGTTAATGATATTGAGCATATATACTAGACTTTTTTTTTTTATATTGCACAAAATGAGCCCTTCTGAGTGATATATTTGAAACAATTGCCTTGTGTTTATGGGGCTTAAAGATGGAAGGAGAGTGGAGATTATTTATTATATACTGTTATAATATAAGAGATACTTCCGACCTTCCGGTAGAGTCCTGAATTAGGGAGGCTATCCCGGCCTCCTGACAGAATTGACTAGTGTCCTGCTTCTGCCCACTGGCAAATAAGTGTCCTGTCTGCCACAATTCCACCAGCGCCACAGAACACATATTTAGAGGAAGCATTAGAATAAGGCCAGGAACGTGTTTCAACGGATATCTGAATAACTATTGCCATTTCTCAACCCTATCTGATGGATAATATTTAGGGGAAAGTATAATGTATCACTGCTCTCACCAGGCTCAGTAGCTCTGCATCTCCCTTTTAGAAAAATGTTCTACATCACTCAATCATAATCATTGTCTTTGGATTGTCAATAGATTTTCTCTCTCCCTGAAAGGATGTTTTGGTGACAGTTTGCTGAATTTCACTATTATGTTCATTACCAGTGACATGAGCTTGTTGTGAGCACAGTGACACAATATTTTGTATACCCGTTACTTGCCAATGTCACACTATTAGTATTTTATTACAGTGATTGATAGCAATATGCATTGTCCATATACGTGCATACATAGAGGGTCTGTCCGGAAAGTAATAAGACTGATTTTTTTTCACGCTGCGCAGAACAGGTGCATGGTGGCGCTGTAGGACAGGATGGGCGGAGGGATGTCTCAGCTACATATTCCTGTTGGCGACAGTTGCCTGTGAGCCTTTACAGTGTATGGATCAAACTCAGTCCGGTTTCTAGATGGAGCGTACCTCTGAGAATCGATTTGCGATCAAGTTTTGATTTAAACTCAGGAAATCAGGTACTGAGACACTTGTCATGTTTCAAAAGGCCTTCAGGGAGGAATCCTTGTCCAAGGAGCAAGTTTACCCCTGGTTTAAATTCTTTGAGGAGGGCAGAGAAGATGTTAAGGATTACCCATGCTCTGAAGGACCTTCAACAAGCCGAAATTAGCAAAATGTGGACAAAGTGCACAATGTTTTGAACACTGACCGTCGTTTGAGTGTGAGCATGGTAGCAGAAAGGTTAGGACTTACAAAAACTAATGTGCAAGAGTGAGGATGAATTAGCCAAATCTAATTCTCTCTGCACAAGTTGTATCTGCCCCACCTGCAGTGCACATGGTTTTGTCCATTTGAGAAGGAATTTGCCTTTGCGATTGAAACAGAATAAGGGCCAAGGTCTGTAAGCAAGAGTGTAAATACCATAGGTGTAAGGGGTGCAGTTGCTATGGGGCCCAGAGATGAGGGTGGGGGCATTTTCCCTGTGCAAGTCATATGTGCTATATTTATTATTTACAGTTTCTTATATAGCGCAGCATATTCCATTAAGCTTACAATTGAAAACAACCAGGGCTATTTTTCAGCAGGCTCCAGCAGGAACTGAGGCCCTTATTCTAGTTTACTCTTTCTGACAAAATATTTCTTAGATGGACAAAACCATGTGCACTGCAGGTGAGGCAGGTGTTACTTGTGCAGAGATAATTAGATTTGGGTGGGGTTTTACACCTGCCTCACCTGCAGTGCACATGGTTTTGTCCATCTAAGAAATATTTTGTCAGAAAGAGTGAATTAGAATAAGGGCCTCAGTTCCTGCTGGAGCCTGCTGAAAAATAGCCCTGGAAACAACAGTGATAAAACAAACTGGGTAGAAACAAACTGACATAGAGTTAGGAGGGCCCTGCTCATAAGATTACAATCTATGAATTTATCATCATAGTTGGGCCCTTACAAACTTTTGCTATGGGATCTACGAATATCTAGTTATGCCCCTATCTATAAGTTCATTTTCTACACCTATACAGATGTGATATTTGTTGATGGTTAATTATTGGCTTCATTACATTACATGCATTGTGATTGGTCTGATTCTGAACGGGACATAACTATTTATTTAATAAATCTTTGGTAAAACCTGGACTCAACAGTAAATTAGGATTATTTGTGTATCTCTAATTACTATCTGAAAAGAATTCCATTGAATTAAAAAGATTTTTATTATCATCTAAAATGTGGAGCGAAGTTTTCAACATTCTCTTGCAGGAACACGGGCTCTGATATAACAGCCTCGTCTCAGCGAAGAGCTTGCAGGAGAGTGATAATGTGCACATTTTTGCTTCTGGGTCAGAATCCAGCGTGAATCAATCAATAGGGGCAGATGGAAGAATCTGTATTAGAGTATTTCAAGGGATACTGTGCACTAAAGCCATCTTTACATTCCAGAGCTAAGTAATTATGGCCATCCACAGAAACCTTTGTGGCCTGCTTTTGCTGTTGGAAATGGAGGAACTTTTGTAGATATCAAAGGTATCTGTTAAATCCTAAAGATATCCTATGCTTATATTTTGAGAAAATCCCACAAAAATTGTTTTGAGGAGATTTCCAGCAATTTAACTAATAAATATGCCCCACTATCTTTCTAACACAGTGGTTCTCAAAACCGGTCGTCAGGACCCTACACAGTTAACGATGACCATGTCACCTAGTTAGGCACAGGTGTATGATCAAGTGTAACATTTCCAAGATCCACAAGTGACCTGAAGAACATGAACTGTGTGGCCGGAGTCCTGAGGACTGAGTTTGAGAATCACTGATCTAACATGCAGTAGTGCAGAGAAAGAGGGGAAGAGGGTACTAATTACCTGGGCCAAGGTCTGATGGGGGGCCCACTTGGTAATAACAGCTCTTCTCAATCTTGCTCATGGCTCATGGTGGTGTGTACTGGACTTCTGTATATTATTCTAAGGGTTCCTGGCCATGCCTCCCCCAATTGGGCCACACACCTGAAAAATACCTGAGCCCAGCCAGGCTCCCTACTGCCCTGCTAACATGTTCATCATTATGTACAGAACTAGAATGGTGATGACCAAGAAGTATTCCAGGTTGGCTCTCCCTTTAAAATAGAATATTTTAAAAAATTCTGATTAAATTGCTACTTTCCCAGACTTGGATCCCTAAGCTTTAAAAAACAATGCGTTTAATAGTATAACCATTATTTAATACAATACTGATATAGAATAAAATACAGATTATTACTATACAATATATAAAGAACTAGGGATGGTCATCAATGTGGTTACCTTCGCAGTAAAATAATCAATGGTGATATATCAAGTGTGCATTGATGGTCACTGACTATGCAATGTATGACCATTGATGGTCATCACTGCTCTTTCACAGACTGGCCTGTGGTCCAACCAGAATCTAGGGTCATAACATCTTAGGTGTTGGGGGCGGAGCTTTGTTCTGTGTCCAAACACTT
The DNA here is from genome assembly GCF_055691185.1 of Crinia signifera. NCBI lineage: Eukaryota > Metazoa > Chordata > Amphibia > Anura > Myobatrachidae > Crinia > Crinia signifera. The sequence continues at coordinate 109,774,141 of NC_139224.1, forward strand.
GTATAAAAAAACAATATTCAGGTATGCTGTGCCATCGAGGGAGGGAAACCATTTGGTAATCATCTATGGCAACCCCCCCATTTAATATCGACCATAAACTATCAACGATTATAAATCATAGATGGCCATCCTTATAAAGAACTGATTGTAAATATTGTATTATTTAAGAACACCTAAGCCTTCTTGCACAAGCGTTAAGAATATAACAAAAATAACCTGACAAAATGATGGAGCATCATAAAAGTCATGTCAAAGGTGAATGGCCCGAAAAGAGCAACACTTTAATTCCCCCCACAGAGGAGAGGGCAGTGTTAGCTTTTTATTATATAGGATAACTTTGCGTTTGTTTTGTTTTTTCAAAAAGATTAAATTATACTGAGAAGAATGACATACCTATTAAATGTAGACTAAAGTAAGGCAGTTAATAGTATAAGGTGGAGAAAAGACAGGCGCTAAAGATAATTTAAGTGTCATCATCATAGAATGGGTAATGCAAGTCAAAAGGCCTTATTATATTATCAGGATATGAAGTATAAAGAAAGAAGTATGCCAAGGGCTGAGGTTTATTGGGATGCTATTACAGAGTTATAGCTCCACCTCTGGTGAATCCTTCAGTCTCAAACCAGCTACACTTACCCACAAACACAGCATCAGCTGCCACTCGGCCTCATCCTCATGTTAATCTCTCTCTTTCCACTTCATCTCTCTGTGACTTTCTCAATTATGTTTCTGGTAACAGGCTGGTGAGAATGTAGCAGCAGCTTCATTAGGCCCTGCTGCCTGTAGCAATGTGTGTGTGCTGCACATATTGATCCCCTGCCACAGAACTGAGCTGCACAGCGATCTTCACTCACTGTGCCCAGAATTGGCACTACTTACAAGTGGAAACATTTTGGCTTAAGCACAATTTGCAATTCTAACCCTTTCGCTGCTTTATTATGTGTGTAATAGAATTCATGCCAGAGTAGACAGATGCAATAATTGATGCCGATTTACATATTGTCGCTCTGGACTCCTGGCTGCAGTGAAATCTTAGTGGCGGTGTGGTTAGACACATCCAGGGCTGGATTGACTAAATAGTGCAGTAATTACAGAGATAAACATGTATTGCTCAAGTGTGATCTTGCAGAACTATTAAATATATACTGTAATTTCATGTGCAAACAACGATCCTATCCTGCCATTGTGTAATAATCTATAATAAATCCCATCATTCTAACAACAATTAGCCATCTGAGCCACATGGATGTGATTAAAGGAAATTTTTTGCGTTGTCAAAATAAATAAGTATATTTGAGAGAAATTGAGCAGAAGATGACAAAGCTGCAATCATTCAATTTTTATCTATGTAAGTAATTGAATCTTAATATCATTTTTTTTCTTTTTAGCTAACCACAGTGTCCCTTGACCCTTTTGTATTGTCTATTAAGTCCAGAAATGTATTACTTTAGCTTGTGCTTACGCAGCAGTATTGTAGTGTATTGTACTCCCCAACCCACGGTTATAGATAAATTGTCAGAAAATAAGAATAGAAGGTCATAAAAGCAATGTAGCCCAGTAATAGAGTAAAATAGCACCCGTTGGCAGAAGAGCATGAGTGGTCTCTAAAGCTGGCTTTACATCAGAACCAGTGGCGGGAAGGCACTGAGTAAGTGAGGGCGCCGGGGTACTGCGGGACTATCCTTGCGCTGCACTACCATTGGGACCTACTTTACCCCCCCCCCCCCCCCCCCCCCCGCGCTTGCCGTCGCCAGGACACGCAGATCTACTTGTCTTCGCCAGTCCCGGCACTCCTAGTGGGTTTTGCTCTGCTTCTTAATGAAAAATGAGCTTCACTAAATGTCCGCCCCCTTACAGCAGACACCTTCATAATGGTCTGCTGTTAGAGGCAGCCATTTTGTGAAGGTCATTCTTCATTAGGAGCCAGTCCAGTAGATCTGCGGTTCCCGGCCACTGACCTGGCGGTGGTGGTGGTGGCAAGCGGAGGGGTAAGGCAGGGCTGGGGAAGGGGGTGCTGCCTGTCAAAATTCTGGGTGGGGGGGACTGCCTGACTGCTGGCCGAAAATCCAGGGGGAAGAGGGCTGATTTTGTAGTTACACCACTGATCAGAAAGACCAACTTGCGATCATGATCGTTTCTGGATTTCCCTTGACCTCCCCAGCAGTCCTGGATTTTGTGCATTTTATGACACAAAAATGACGCAGGTTGACCATTAATCGAACGACCGATTGCATGTGAAAAAACCCACTCACAATCTGCACCCAATTAAGACTGATCATATATATGCAGAACATTATTTATTATTTATTTAACTATTAACAGTTTCTTATATAGCGTATACATATTCTGCAGCGCTGTACAGAGAATATTTGAACATTCACATCAGTCCCTGCCCCAGTGGATGTTATAATCTATTTTCCCTACCACATATACACGCACACCGACATTCTAGGTTTAATTTTTGTTGGGAGACAATTAGCCTACCAGTATGTTTTTGGATTGTGGAAGGAAACCGGAGTACCTGGTGGAAACCCATGCAAGTACGGGGAGAATATACAAAAATCTGCACAGTTAGAGCCATGGTGGGAATCGAAACCCATGACCTCAGCGCTGTAAGGCAGTAATGTTAACCATTACACCATCCGTACTGCCCCATATGACCTTAGGTTCGACCTCTCGACCTGCGGGACAACGAATTGTACCTAAACACCTCCCAATGTGCACCAAAAAACACACAATGCATTGCACAACCCATTGGAATCATGTGTTTGGGTCTGAAGTCGTTCTGATGTATGGCCAGCTTAAGAGAAAAAAAAAGATATGTTTAAATAAAAATAAAGGCACAAATAAACCATCCCATGCTCATACTACACTCAACTCTGTACCCAAGTCCTGCACAGAAGTCTTATGCAAGTGTCCCTCATATTTTAGACCACATGGATCTGTGCAAATGGCACCACCCCACCCCCTCATACACTAAAGCAGCCATTATCACTATTAGCAATAGCAGCAATTACACACGTACGTCCAGCTGACACCCAGTAGCATCAATTTTACAGACGGAGAGAAATGGGTGACTCTTAGTTGCTCAGAGATATACAAAGGTGCGCATGTCTGCTGCAGCACAGCCTGAAAACCACTGGTATACATAATAGACAATGCCTAGGTCATACTTGACTACCTTTGGGACTCCTCTCCAGGAGAAGCCAGGTCAGTAAACTCTCTGCAGCTTTTCTGGGGGCGGGGCTTGCCAGCATTGAGTCCCACCCCTGACAGAGAGTTATGATTTTCACTCAACTGTGAAAAGATTAGCGGATTGGTAAATTGGGATCAATCTAAAGTCCTCATATCAGATATGGGGCCAGATTCTCTAAGCTTCAAAATTGATAAAATGGAGAGTGATAAACAGCCAGCCAATCAGCTCCTGTCTGACATTTCTCAAACCCAGCCTGTGACATGGCAGGTAGGAGCTGATTGGCTGGTTGTTTATCACTCTCCATTTTATCACTTTTGAAGTTTAGAGAATCTAGCCCATATGCTGAAAAGTAATAATAATTTATTTGAATTAGACAAAGTGATAATAACAGAAAACATAAGGGAGAATTATGGGTAATGCAACATTATAAATAAACCATATATATATATTTTTGATGTGGTCAGCATCCCGACGGTCAGGATGCTGGTGCTCAGTATACCAACGAGAGCATCCTGACTGCTGTCAGAAGACTGGCACCAGAACTTGGAATAGATTAGGATGCTGATGCCAGAATACTGACAGCCAGCATCCCGATCTGTATGCAGGCAGCGCTAGCTTGCACCTGGGGAAAATGGGATAGACATTATTGGGGACATGGGCAGTCATGGCATTTGAGGGCATGTACCTTGAGTCTGCTGTGTATTATAAGTGTCACATGATGAACTCAGGGTACATGGTGATTGTCTAATGAACATATCAATGGCATAGTAGTCGTAAGATTTTTTTTTTTTTTTAAATCTAGTGCACTGCAACCCAAGAAAGTTTGTGAACCACTGGGATATAGTATAATAGTATTGCAGTGACTGTGCGTGTTTTGTACTACCCATAAATACCTAGAAAGATTTGAGTCTTTTTTTTTTTAAACAAATATTTTTCTTTATTGAAGCATGATATACTACAAATCTGCAATATAATTGCATTCCCATTGTGTAGATCACAATGTGCAGTCATAATAATTTTGTATACAAAATAAACAAGTTGCAACATACAGATGGAGCTCAGCCCATTCTATCGCCAGCCCCCGCCATCCCACCAGGGGGGGCGGGCGCAGGAGATGCTCAGGCGCCCCTTGCAACAGAGCCTGCCTCCAGTCCCCGCCGCCTCCCCCGCCGTCGCCGCAGGTACCCCTCGCCGCCCCAAGAGCCCCCCTAACCCTGCCTGTCTCCCTGAAGTTTGGACGTGCAGGGACATGCAGCGTCCCCACCGAGAGACTGGGACGCGCGTGTCCTAGTTCAGTGTAGCCCCTGTCCGCCGGCGCTTGCCATCGGGGAGGGTCTGGCGAGCCCCGGCCAAGGATGGCAGGGGCTACATCTGTACATATTTTAGTCTTTTAACATTTTAGATTTCTATGTTCTGTAAATATGAATAGAAAATGTTTTTTTGTTGATTTTTTAAAGTAGGAGCCAACTTAATAGCCATTGATACTCGGTTAAACTTGTCACATAATAATGTATAGTATGTGACAGATGGGCACATTGATTCTCTGCATAATAGTGTTGGGAGAGTTGAGAACAAGGGTTAAATTGACTAAGATGAGAGTTCTATTGCACATGGGATGTTGCTATGGGCAACCAGATACTTTCTACTATCTGCTAGAACAGGGCTGGGCAACACCGGCCCTCCAGATGTTAATGAATTACACATCCCAGTGTTGCTATGTTGCCATGCTGAAACTGATGCAAGGCATGCTGGGATGTGTAGTTCATCAACATCTGGAGGGCCGGTGTTGTCCAGCCCTGTCCTAGAAAGTATTAACTAAATAAGAAGTAGATTCTGATTGGTTGCCCATAGCAACATCCCATGTGATAGGGTGACCCACTCATCCCTTTAATCCGGGACACATATTAATTACACAGGTTCTGTGGCAGTTTAAAACCAGGTGAAATGGAGTCTTGAGGTGTGGCAGTTTAAAACCAGGTGAAAGCCAGCCACAGAACCTGTGTAATTAATATGTGTCTCAGATTAAAGGGATGAGTTGGTCACCCTACATGTGAAATAGAACTCCCATCCTAGTAAATTTCCCCCCAAGTGTCTCCAAAATTTAGCTAAAACATGTCAAAGTTGCAAGGTGATGCAGAATACAGAAAGATGCAGATACATGGGGCTGAAATATAATAAACATGACTGCTATGTTAAAATCACTTGCATTTATTGAGAACTAGCTGAATATCCGTACTTCGCTACGAGATGATGGTAAATTAGAATTATAGTTGTTAAAAATCAGTAAAAATCGGTCAAGTGAAAATATAACAGTTTATCTAAATAACATTAGAAACTTCACAAATAAAAAAGAAACCACTTTTTTAGTACAGTAGCACAATGAGAATGACTGTGCACAGAGCAGAGCAGCTTGTGTTGCCAAGCCAGGCAATCCTGAACTGAAAGTGAAAGAGCAGGTCATATAGCCAAGCCAGGCACACCTTAAGTGAAACTAAACCGTGCAGGAATACAGATGTTAGTGGTAGGGATGATTGCCATTGCCGCTGATGGTTGCCATCGATTGCAATTCTGCAACTGGCCATAGATAGTGCTAAACTATGCAATGGATGACCACCGATATTTTTACATATCAATGGTTATCCATTGTGTTTGATTGATTGGCCTGTGGGCCAATCAATACATGGGGTGGGGCTTCGCAGGTGTCGAGGGCTATGCTCTGTGTCCTAGCACTTTGGGGGAAAAAGTACTAGGACACAGTTACCCTGTACACTATACTCACCTAAAGTCTCCCCGTTTTGCTTTGATATACTGTATATTAAGCAGCAGTGTTAAGCTATATGGTCTCCTAAGCCACATCATGCGGTTCAGTGCAACTCTCGGACCCCTAATGCATGCTATTGACTATATCTGTCCTATATTTCTCTGCTGCTTGGAAGTCACAGAGATCAGTGGCACATAGGCTGAAAGTTTCCACATTACAAAGTTTCCACACCACAATGCTATTCTTCGGCTATTCTTCGGCTATTCTTCGGCTATTCTTTGATTCAAAGGTCATTTGGAGTATAATGGATGGAGAGTTGCTGTTTTCCAGAGGTCCAAAAAGCCCATTCCCAATTCCTTTAAATGAAATGACATTTGCAGGATGCTCAAATGCCCTATTCTACGTTTGCCCAGCTTGGCTGCGGATGGTGGCTGGAGGCTGTAAGCACTTCTTTGAATCTTCCAGTAAAACCGCAGCATGGCATGACTTGTCGCACTATCCCACTATAATCTATCCAACCTATGCATGCAACCAAATGGAATGTGAGTCCTGTTGATTGGGTCAGTGACAGGATCAGAATGTCTTTGGTTAACATATATGTAAACAAATAAAAGTGACAAAGGCTCTTAATATTAGTATTTATTTATTATTATTTATGAACTATTTCTTATACAGCGCAGCAAGTTTCGTTGCGCTTTACAATTGGAAATAGGGATAAAAAAAACTAGGTAGTTACAGACAATCAAATTGGTTGGAGGGCCCTGCTTACAAGCTTTCATCCTATAGTTTGCGGATTTCACACAATATTTGTATGTTCTGTAATGCCTTCACTGAAGTCCTGCACAAATCACCAGAAAAAGGGTGCATTGGCCATGTTTCTGGTGATCTCCGCACACTGGTACAGTGACAGATTGTACTCACTTCTGGCACCAACTAAAGTTGATGGGGCCTGGCCCAGTGGCGGGCTGGGCCAGGGGGCAGGGTGCCCTATGCCCCCCAGGCCAATACGATTTTAGCAACCTGGGCCAGCTTTGTGTACTTTCAGCGGCCCGGACTTGGGAGGCTTATCATTACTCAGACACTCAGTTTGTTTTATAAGGAGGATCAGCGCCACCTTCCTGAGGTACCGTCAGTCAGCTGTAGCAGTTCAGAAGGGGAGGAAGGAAGAGATCCCCTTGCTTTGCTGCTTCTGGACACTTTAGGGTGTGGAGGCTGTCATGTGCACCCTTGGGAGAGCGGAGCCGGGTTGCTTGTGGCCTCAACTCGGCAGCAGTGGTAGCTGGCGACCTCATCCTCATAGTGTTCTGTGCCTGGATGCATCCACCCTCTTAACCACAGCAAAGGAGCTGGGAACTGGGGTGAGCATTAGCTCTATATTCAGGTTGAGTAATCCCCGCACCCATCACCTAAACCTATATCTGGCATCCCGGAGGAGAGAACCTCAACAACCCTCTCTCCCCACAGCCTAACCCTTCCCACTAATGCCTAACCCTCATACCCCAACCCATACATTTACCCCCCCCCCCCCAGTTTAACATTAACTCACCCTCCCCACCACCTAACCCCACCTCCCCTACTTCTTAAACCTACACCCCCCCCCCCCCCCGCCAGCCTAACACCCGCCCGCACAATTACACCTGGCACTCTTTACTCACAAACAACATAATCGGTGCCCTATGGAAGGATTTGCATATGAACATATTATATATGATATGAACATATATATTACACTACCAACGAAGGCCACTGTTTGTATATAATGGCAGGGGCCACCTGCTTAGGTTGCCCCCCTGGCTGAAATTTACCAGCCAGCCCCTGGCATAGCCAGACGCTGCGCCTGGACCTACAAGTACCATCAGGTCTGCTCTTGAACTGCACACAAGTACGAATGCCCAGAATTGACAGAGAGTAAAGTCAGAGATGCCTCCAGAAATCTGGGTGTTCTCTTTGGCGCCTGCACTGTATATGTGCCCATATTCAAGCTAACGGGCAAAAGAGAAATAGGCCCATTATCTCTAACTTTGATTTCTTAAAAACATGATTGAATTATAATGGGAATAGTCAATTGCTACATTGTTATAATGATTATAACAGAGTATAGAGGTGACTGAGCTTTTATGGGAGATCTATCAGGCCTATTATGCTGCTTTCAGACCGCAAAACTGGCTTTGACCAGGTATTTTGAAACGTTTCTAAAAACGGGTCTGCCAGGTAAAACAGACCTTTTACCCCTTTTACACCGCATCTCTTAAACGGGATATTACTGTTTAAGTGACGTTTTTTGACACTGGCAGAACCGTTTTTGGAAATCTTTCCAAATACAGGATCAAAGCCAGTGTGGTCTCCAGCAACGCCCCCCCCCCCCCTCCCAATGTGTTTAAGAAGCCCCCCCGTGCAGCCGGTACCTCATGCCTTGCGGATCCCAGCTGTGCAGACTCCTGCTGCTTATAAAAAAAAGTGACTTTCGGAAAATGGCTGCCCCCATACCAAAGACAGTTTTTTCAAACAGTCTTTCCTATGGGGCAGCCATTTTCTGAAAGTCACTTTTTTTAATAAGCAGCAGGAGCTGACAGCCGGGATCGTAAGGCACGAAGTACTGGCGCATGGGGGTTTTCTTAAACACATTGGGGGGGGGGGGTTCCCTCTGAGCCAGGTCCCCTCTGCGCTGGTCCCTCTGAGCCAGCGCAGTGCATATTTAACGAGCCAGCCGAGCATTACATATGCGCATATGTAATGAGCGGCTAATTACATATGCACGTATGTAATTATCGGCTAATTACATATGCACATATGTAATTAGCGGCCGGCTCATTAAATATGCAGGCACTGGGGACAATAGTGCTCACTGCTGCCTGGTTACCGTTTCAGACCGCAAAAAAAAACAGGTCTGAAACATGTAGGACCCTGCTTTTTTACAGTTTTAAAATAGCGGTTATTTTAAAACGGTAAATTCACTCTGGACCTTTCAGACCGCACATAATACCGTTTTGAAACGTAAAGAAACGGCAATATACTGTAATTTGTGCGGTCTGAAAGGGGCATTAGTAGCTCCTCTGCAAATATCCCAGCAGTTACCAATGTATTAATCCACTGCTATGCAGCTGTTCTCACCCTCACTGGCAGCCTAATATTGCTGATGGGGAGTTGGTTCAGGCAACATGTGCAATCATTGCCAGCTCAGAGGCATATGATTTTTTTCATTGACGCATATAGGTAGTTACTACCTAGCTGGGGAAAGCCAAGATTTCCATCACTTCATAACTAGAGCAGGCACTGCAGGCTCATGACAGGCCATGGGGACACATTGGCCCTTATTCAGATCTGATCGCAGTACAAATTTGTTTGGAAAATGAGCAAAACCATGTGCACTGCAGGTGGGGCAGATGTAACATGTACAGAGAGTTAAATTTGGGTGGGGTGTGAGGAAATTGAAATCTAAATTGCAGTGTAAAAATAATGCAGTCAGTATTTACCCTGCACAGAAACAAAATAACTCACACAAATCTAACTCTCTCTATACATGTTACATCTGCCCCACCTGCAGTGCACATGGTTTTGCCCATTTTCCAAACAAATTTGTACTGTGATCAGATCTGAATAAAGGCCATAGTGTGGCATAGCAGGTTGGCAATTTCTAGGTCGACCTCAAAAGGTCAACATGCACAAGGTCAACACTGAATAAAAAACTGACACGAAAAAGATCAACATGAGTTTTATTTATGTGTTTTTGTGTTAATGCATACTCCCGAGCACATGGAGACCCATTAGCGTACCTTGTCCACTTGTGTAATGTTGTCAGACTGTGTGCAGGTATGGGACCGATACCTTGTACTCCCGTTCCTCTCTGGGCACTGACTGTCTGCGACCTGTCTGCTTCAATTGACTGCAAATCGGAGGGTGGAGGGACAAAAGGAACCCAGAAGATCAACACCCCAAACACAATCACACAATACTGTCACCACACGTGAGGACGGTGAAAGGATATTTTATTATGCAGCAAATGGTCACAGTTCACCGCCTGGATAGATATTAAACAATACAATAACAATAATGACAATCGGCAGTAAAGGATAAAAGATTTAAAGAATGTTTCGCCTATATGATATTGTGTGCGATGGGGTCACTGTGGCACTGTAGGCCGCACTTCACACAATACACTGTGCAATGATGATGATGATGATACACTGCTCCAAGCAACGAATACAATGAAAGACAACAAGAATAGTAATGATTTGGAAAAGGATATAGTGCGCGAAGGGGCCACTGTAGCACTACAGGCCGCACTTCACACGGTATACCGCACCTGGAGTACACTTATGCAATTATATCACAAGACAAACGATTTCCACCACCAATAAAGAAGATATGCAATACCATTTAAAGAAATGACGAAACTATGCTAGGTAACTGTTTCTGTTCAATAATGATAACAAGTGTCCTGGCTTAAAAGGATGAGTCCCTGAACTGTGCAGTTCTGTTAGGATTTAAGGTACCTCTTGGGCCTAGGTGCACCGTGACTTGAAGTAATAATAATAAAATAATTTGTAATCCACAGCAAACGGTGTCCTGAGGATTTTGGCTTAATGCCAACACTGAAAGTTAATTTCACCTTAAAAGAATCCAATAAAGGTTAGGATGGACTTCGTGTTTTAAGGCAGCTAACTATTTTGTCTTCTGTGCCTGATGTCCTTTGCAGAGGAAAGGGCACAAATAAGATAAAGGTCCCAGGAAGGGAAGGGGAGTGAGGCTCATTTGCTGGGTTTGGTCCCTGTCGGGCCTTCAGGTAAAGGCTGGTTAATACTGACCAAATAAGGTAGTTTCTGGGAAGGAAGCTGATATGCTTTTGGACCCCTGAATGGTTGGGGAATTGAGAGACACTGTGGGGATGCAGAGTACCTGAGTGCTGTTACTGGTTGCCAGCTCCTGCTGGTCACAATTCCGCGCTCTACTGGAGCTTTCAGGGTTTTCTGTGAGTTGTGCTGCGGCCTCACGGGTGCTGGGGACCTCTGCAGGGCTCTCTCTCTGAGATCAACGCTGCACCTGGGCTTGCACCCTTGGACGGGCACCGCTGGACACCCATCGGGCGGCCACCGGCTTCCTAAGCCTGCCCGTCTCGCTGTGCTGGTGCACCGCTCACCTCAGAGCACATCTCCCTGCGCACCTGGCTCTCCTCTCTTCAGTCACCAAGCCACTCCTGTCAATCACCGCTGGACACGCAGTGTCCCGATGAGGATCCTTTGGCGAGGTAAGGCTACACCTCAGGTGTTCAGCTAACTGGGCTGTTTGGTCTCTCCCTCTCTCCACACGCCTGGCGCCCTCTTCACCAGTCAGCTTCCTCTCTCCTCTCTCTGCCTCATGTACTCTCCTCCTTCGCGCTCAGCTCATCCTCTCTCTATTTGCTCCCACTGAACACCAACCAGAAGGCACAGTTTCCTTCCTGCTCTCTGGGCATCCACAGGTGAGTGCTGGGTCCTAGCACCCGCTTTGTTAGGAAGGCTGCTGTGGCGTGGTTGCCTAGCAACCCCCCGCGGCCTGTGTTTCAATGTCAGCACATCACATATATCACATCACATATATAGTTAGCAATGGCCACCAATGTAAATCTGGGGCACAGGCAGGGGTATCACACTTGCTTAAGGCCAGGTGTCTTGCTCTGCTCCTGCTGTGCTCAGCACACTTTACCGTTCCCAATCGGAGTCCATGTGGATGGTAAAATACAAAAAATGCCTTGTCTAAACTATTGCCTGTGTCGACCTTTTGACCATATCGACCATATGTATGTAGACCATATGCCGTAGTCCTTTTGACTATGAACATAGACATACAGATAAGCCTTGACGTAGCTTGGGGGCATATCATATCCTACACCTGCGCTGGTATATGTAACCAATGTCTCTGAATTCTATTATCATGTATTGGTTACTAATACCATTCAGTGAGCTGGGGGAACCAATGTCTTGCTTTACTTACTCAGTATGAACATAGACAGTATGCAGCTTTTACTAGACACACTGCTGTCTGTGAGCCATCCGGATACTGGAAACATGGGGCCTGATTTATAATTCATCGCTCAATTGTTAATTTGCACGGTCAGCATTCAGGTACTTGCTGACCTACTATATTGAAAGCCCCCTTGCAAATTATTGTAATCGCTGTGTGATGGATGTGTACGGCTACACACCCATTCTCAGCCGTCCGACCATGTCCAAAACTTATTGTAACAGGCTCACCATCAAATGACCTTTACACTGAGTACAACTCATCGTGTAGCACTGGACTTACTCAGCGGTGCGATGAAAAAAGCCATATCCGGCCTGGAGCTGACATCACATCCTCCCAGCGCTTCTTTCTGGCACACCTGCTTCCAACTAAATGGTGGTTTACCCCCCAGACGCCTAATTCCTGTAAATCACCTTGCGAACAGCGCGTGTATAGAATTAGTTGCAGTATTTCATCGCAGGATGGCCCTGCACATGTGTTCTACAAACTGTAGGATTAATGATATCTCTGCTGTATCTATCTCAGACTTGCCTACCCTCCCGGAATGGCCGGCAGGGTCCCGCAAATTGGGTCCCCCTCCCGGCCCTCCGGGAACGTGGGTAAGTCTCCAGTATTATCGCCACAGCCCCTGCTCCCCCCTTCCCCGCGGTGTAAAATGCCAAATTTCCCGGGTCTGCGGGGAGGGGCAAGGCTACCTTTCGTGGGTGTGGGGCTTGGTGACATCAGCCTCGTCCCACCCCCAAAACTTAGTCTCCCCCCCCCTTCACTCCTCTCTGGGCTTCTCCCGTTTTAAAAGTCGGCATGTATGATCTATCTTCAGAAGAAACAGTAACAAATAACCTTTTTCTATGGCAAAAAAGTCTCAGAATGATTATCACTGATTTATAAATAGACTCCAAATAATATTATGCCAAGTTAATTAAACAGCAAAACTATTAAATCTTAATTTGGTAAGGGTGTCACCATCAATGTATTTAGCATTACCGTAAGCAATGCAAAAAAACTGTAATATAATAATTTATTTAACCGTGGCATAATAATGAAATACTTCATTTAATGTAGCTTAATTATAATTTAAAAATAATTGCAAAAAAGTTAAAAACTATTTTTTTGAAGACTTAGCAAAAATACTGTGATTGTGAACATGATTTTTCCTCTTTCAGAATTTTTCGCCTATGTGTGCATTTCAATAATAGGGAAAATGAGAAATCTCTTTTTGTTTTGGGACAAAACAGAACAATACATTTCTAAGTGTGAAAATTAAAGGGCAGATTTGCCATCGAGAGACAGAGAGAATCCGGAGCTGCAGTCAATAGCAATTTCCGTGTGTAGATCGATACATAAACTGCCTCACTCGCTGCACAAATTACTTTGTGGGCTTGTCGGGGTACAGAGAGGAAAGGGAGGGAGAGCCAGCAAATCAGGGATGATTTTTTTTTAAGTGTGCTCTGCTGTGTTTAGACTAAAAAATTTTTGAAGCCCTAGAGTGCATTATAATATATCATACATTCTTATGTCAGCAAAATAATTTTGTACCTTTTTTTAATACACTATAAAATGTTTTAGATGTTTTAAAATATACAAGTGTGTGGATGGAAGGTAAAAGTACATTTGAACCCTTTAAATGGCACAAGTATAATCCATAAACTGTATAAAGATGTAAAAGTATGTTACATATGTGTATTTAGTGATTATGTTGAAGTCATATTTATTGTGTTTTAAAAAAGGTATGCATTTTTTTTTACTAAACACACTGCTTGGCCATTCTGGATTTAGCTGGTGATTCTCAGCATTGCTCTAAAGCTGGCCATATATTACAATGACCTGCATACGATGCAATATTCACTTCAGACAGATCTGATAAGAGCTATCTGATGCAGACATATCGCATCAGATGTATCTGATGCAATGTTTAAATATAATAGGCTGGTAGGCATGGTATTGGAACCAGTTTTGGTTCTAAAAATACAAGGGAAAATTGTGTAGAGTTACCCTGTATTTAAAGAACCAGCACTGGGCTCCTGGACCGGTCCTAGTTTAAAAAATATGGGGGACAAAGATGTAGGGGTCCCCCATATTTTTGCAACCAACACCAGGCTCCTCTAGCTAGGGTGGTAATGCCACAGCCTGGGAACATATATATAGTGGTCCTCAGGGGCCAAAGCACCACCCCCTAACTAATTACCCCTGGCCAGGGTTCCTTGGGGAGCGAGACCCCTGTAAAGGAGTTCCCCATCTCCAGGGCACCCAAGGTCCAGGGGTAGGGACGGACTGGCCATCTGGCTGTTCTGGCAAATGCCAGAAGGGCCGATGGACTTGTGAGCCGATTTTCTGCAGAACATCGCTGCAGTAATCAGGCTCCTGAGCCCACCCCGCTGCTGCACAGTGCGTGCAGCAGCAGGGTGGGCTCAAGAGCCTGATTACTGCAGCGTCCATCAATGTGGCTGCCGCGTCATTTGAATATTGATGTCATGACGTGGCGGCTACTCCTGAGCCCTCCAGTCCTGGCCGGACGGCGCCTGTTATAGTCTGCCCCGCCCAGCCCCTCATTACCAATTTCACATCATGATACCGCTGCGTCATGACACGGCAGCCACTCCTGAGCCCCCCGGATGCCAGCCCCACTGCCTTCTGACCCCGCCCCGCTGCCTCCAGGTGACACAACAGACCACGGCAGATGCAACAGACTACGGCTGTGGCCAGAGGGAGAGAAGGAACTCCAGACATCCAGGGGACATTGGATCCCAATGGGATCATCCCATCCGTCCTGCAGAGTTCCAGTGCCAGTGGTGCCACAGTGCAAGCCAAGATAGTAAGTGTCCTGCTCTTGTTTTTTTGTCTATAACTGACTACTAATCCTTATTCTTATACCCCTTGTCTTACCCTACCCTAGACTATGAACCTCTGACTTATCTCTAGCATATTGTGTAATGGGCATAACTGTATGCAGCATATTGAGTAATGGGCATCACGGTGTGCAGCATTTTGTGTAATGGGCATTATGGTGTGCAGCATTTTGTGTAAAGGGGCATTACATTGTGCGCTTAATGTGTAATGGGCTTTACGGTGTGTGTCAAAATGTGAAATGGGCATCACGGTGTGCAGCATTTTGTGTAATGGGCATTACGGTTCTGCGCTTAATGTGTAATGGGAATTATGGTGTGCGCTTAATGTGTAATGGGCATTACGGTGTGTGACAAAATGTGTAATGGACATTACGATGCGTGGCATAATGTGTAATTGGCATAACGTTGTGGTCCACAATGTGTAATGGGCAATGTAATTCCTCCTTTTTGTGATGCCACACCCCTTTTTATGAGGCCATGCCCCTTTTCACCACGCAAGGGTCCTGTCTGCTAGAGGTGGGTCTGTGTGCTCAAAATGCCAGGGCCGATTTCTGGTCCCAGTCCGGCCATGGCTGTCCCCGATGCCCCTGGGCTGTGGGTGCCAGGCCAATTAATTGTAAAAAAAAAAAAAATGAAACCCACCTTGGGATGCACCACTGTTTAGTGACATCACCAGGGGAGAAGCAAGGCAGTGTGGCGGCTCCTAGTCCTGCTGCTTCAGGGGCTTCTGAGCTGAGGGACATTTATTTTTTCATCGTTAATAGCAATCTGTCCAGTCCCTCTTGCTGTGTTTAAATGCTGGGAACAGAGAGAAGGCAGGACTTGGGAGGGTCTAGGGTCGGTGGGACAGTAACAGCAGGCACATTGACAGCAGGGATGGTGACAGTGGAGACACAGAGACAGTAACACCAGGGACTCTTGGACATTGACAGCGGTTACAGTGACAGCGGGGATGCGGGAGTGTGATAGCGGGGATAGTGACAGCAGGGATGTGAGGAAAAGTGACAGCAGGGGTGCAGGGACAGTGACTGTGGGGACTGTAATAGAATGGACAGTGATAGTGGAGATGCAGGGACATTGACACTGGGAACCCAGGGACAGTGACAGTGGCAATGGGGCGACAGGGACAGCGGGGATGGGGGGACAGTGACCATGGGGGCAGTGACAGCGGGGGCAATTACGGAGGGCAGTGACATTGAGGAGGAGGGGACAGAGATAGTGGTGGTGCAGGGACAGAGACAGCAGGGGAAGCAGGTAGAGTTACCAGGGGCATCAAGAGAGGAGGATAGGTTCCACATGCAGCCTCCTCTGGCCAGGCCCCCTCATCTCTGCTGGCATTCGCAGTAGGGTCTGAGCACAAGAGCGCTCAGACCCTACTGCACATGCGCGAACCTCCGGAATAATGGAGCAGCGGCTATTTTTCCAGTGATTTTTGCATCGCTGCTACTGCCAGGAGCACTGCATTGTGGTATCTGAGCACTAGAGCGCATACGTAGATTGTTGGAAAAATGGCTGCTGCAACATTTTTCCAGCGATTACAACAGTACTCCTTCCTCCTCCACTGGACTCCAGAGTATAAATGTTAAATGGGAGCAGTGTGTGCGGTTTGGGGGCCCCTGGGTCTCACAGACTCATGTTCACCACGCACACTGCACACATTATAGATACGCCACTGAGAGTAAGAGCAGGGCGGGAGGATGGAGGAGAGCCGGGCCAATCGGCAGGGATGTAGTGGTGATAAAAACAATGGGGAAATATATTTAAAAAAAAAGTCTTATGTGGAGGGGGGAATTGGATACATTCCTTATGTAGGGTACACACCAGGACGACCACCGTCGTCCACGACCGATAGATAACCATGGAACGATTTCCCTTGGACTTCCCGGGAGCTCCCAGGCAGTCCCCAGCAAACGATTAGCAAAAATTGTGTTTTTTTTGCGGAAGGTTCTAGATCCGATCCCGATGTGCCCGTGATGGTCGTTAAGACGGTCGGATCGCTGGTTTTTGTTTTTTTGCAAGAACACATGCGATCATAGTCAGATTGGCCTTTGAAATTTAAATGAAGGGGCTGGACTAGCAGAGGGGATAGGAATAGCAGCAGCCATTTTAAACCAGTGTATTTCTGCTTTGTTACTAGTGAGGCTTGGTTTATACCTGCTGAACGCTGGACATAGCTATTTACACATTACTTTGTTTTACCTGCCATTACAAAGTGTCTTTTAACCCTGCACTATGGAGAATGCAGTGATGGGTTGTCACCAGCAACATTACCTGCTCTATTATGCAGTGCTGAAGCTCAGGCGTCAGAGGGCCCAGCGCAGGAGAGCAAGATCATGCTGGACAAAGCAGTGGCTACTGCAGCGTCAGACTCGTTCGCACATGCCACTGCTCAGGGACATCAGGGAAAATAACCCAGACGACTTCCGGAACTTTTTGAGGATGGATGATGCCACATTCCAGGAATTGCTGCATCTGGTGACTCCCCACATCGTGAAGCAGGATACCAAGTATCGCGTGGCTATCCCTGCCGAGGAACGGCTGGTGGTGACCCTGAGGTTTCTGGCGACAGGACGGTCTCTTGCTGACCTGAAGTTTGGATCCCTCATCTCCCCGCAAGCTTTGGGCCTCATCATCCCAGAGACCTGCAAAGCCATTGTGAAGGTGCTGCAGTACCAGTATTGCAAGGTAAGGATGAAAAATACACCCTACACTTTATTGTGCAAACAAAATTGTTTTATTTATAATTTAGGCCTAGGACAGAAACAGTTTTTTTCGGCCTTTCATATGTAAAACATGTGTAAATAGTAAAATAGTAAATAGATTTATTGTGTCAACACAAATATATTATAATACCATATAAAAGATATTGTACAAAAAAACACACTATATATAAACATTTAAGTATGTATGACCCAGTTAAACTTTCCCAATAAGTACGGGCTACTGTGAGGCAGAGGATGTCTGCTGCAGATATGTAAAGGCTGCGGCCCACATGGCGCAGATGGTCCCGGCCCCATTGATGTGCGCCATACGCCATGTGAGCAGTGGCCATCACATACCTGCAGCTGAGATCATGTCTGTCGCACAGTACCCCATACTATTGGCAAAGAAAAAAGGGCAATAAATTGAGTTTGCTCTCCAGATTGAGGAGAATCCTGTTCTCCCTCTGGTAATGCAGGTACAGGTAGCAGCATATACGTAGAAAACCAAGACAAAAGACACTCAGGTAACTTATGAAACAGGCCCTTGTGTGGCAGAGAATGTCTGCCGCAGATATGTAAAGGCTGCGGCCCACATGGCGTATGGCGCAGATGCAATGGTCCCGGCCCCATTGATGTGCGCCATACGCCATGTGAGTAGTGGCCATCACATACCTCCAGCTGAGACCATGTCGATGGTAAATGATAAAATAGCCTATATTTTAAGACAGATCCTCAAAAACAGGAGACTCCGGATCTTCTATCAGTAAAGAACTGTAGAATTGACGGTACTGGGAGGGTTGTGTGGGTGTCGACTGGGTATGTGTTGGAAGTGTGCTCGACTGGCCTGGTACGGTGGCAGGCTTAGTAGGCACTGGTGATTCTATTGACAGTGGTGTTTCTGGTGCACTAACCATGCCAACTATTTTAGTGCCACTGTTGAGATACCCTAAACTGCCATTATACACCAACTCCATGCATAACTTTTCAAAAGTAAGTTGCTGGTCCGGAGCCATGTTGCGAACACACTCTGCCACATAAGTGAAGTAGTTGTCATGTTTGTCCGGGTTTCTTTGCAGGACTCGCTGTGCCCGCATCATAAATTCTTCATGTGCTGCTGCTTCTCCTTTTTTTCCTTTGCCACGCATTTTTTTTGCACGGGGGAGTGGTGGAGTGGGTTCCAGGGTGGGTGGCGGAGTGCGTGCCGGAGTAGGAGCTTCGCTCGATGTACATGCATTATCTGATAGGGCAGACAGGTCGGGGGTTGGAGGTGGGTCGTCAGCAAGCTGTAAAAAAATTGAACATGTTTACTAATCAATTCTATTTACTTCTAATTTCAGTTCCCTACCAGCGTGAATGAATGGAACTTTCCAAATTGCGGTGGAGCCATTGATGACAAACATGTCCGCATAGCCCAGCCTATCAATAGTGGTTCCTACTACTTTAATTACAAGGGCTATTTTAGCATTGTACTAATGGCTGTGGTTAATGCGAACTATGAGTTTATCTTCCTGGATGAAGGAAGGAATGGCCGTGCATCGGATGGTGGCACTTTCAAGGACACAAAGTTCTACGAAAGGCTCACAGCGAACACCCTTCACTTGCCGTCTGTCCAGGAAACTAAACAGGGGCTTAACTTTGTGTTTGGGGCAGACGAGGCTTTTGGCCTGCACGAGCACGTCATGAAGCTATATGCGCAAAGGGGCCTGAACCATGACAAAAGGATCATCGACTACAGGCTATCCAGGGCACGGCGTGTTGTGGAAAATGCTTTTGGCATCCTGGCTAGCCGGTTTCGCATTTTCCACACTGCCATGAACCTGAGGGTGGACAAAATTGACTGGGATTTCACGGCGTGCTGTGTCCTGCACAATTTGCTCTGCAGAAAAGCCACACAGCAAAGGGCTACAGGCACAGCACTCCAAGAAGACCAAGATCTGCCAGAGGAGGTAGTGCAGATATCCTCCTTGCAAACCCCAACACATCACTTCACAGGGAGTGCACGAGCCAAACAGGTGAGGGAAGAGTATATGGCCTACTTTAATGGGGAGGGGGCTGTGGATTGGCAGGAGGAATCAATTAGATAGCCAACAAAGTAGACTCACCAATGCAGACTGCGAATTATCCTCCTCATGCTCCGTGACTTCTTGGTTTTCATGCTCGACCATCAGGACTACTCCTGTCCTCATCGACTCCTGGCTGAGGGTGAACGTCAACCTGTTGTAGTACCAGAGCGATGTTTGATACATCTCGTTGACTCCAGCACCAGACTTCTTTGCAGCCTCTACCTTCTTGTGTTCCTTTAAGAAAACCGTCCGCAGATTCTGGATGCGTTTCCGCACCCATTCTACGTTGGCCTCTGGGTGAAATGGGAGACTGTAGCGAGACAAGTCCTCCAAGGCTTGGTTTTTTTTTATTTTATTTGAATACTCCTTGGACTTGGTTCGCCACAGGCATTCATGGGAACGATACTTCTCGATGAATATATATATTATATATATATATATATATATTATAGTTATAGCCATGTTTTGTTTCATATTTAAATTTTTATAGTTATACTTACCAATTAACCTAGTTCATATGTTTCAAGTATTTAAAATGTTAATAAACTTTTATGAAAACCACTATACATTTTATTGTACAGATTGCTATTCACACAAACAGGTGAATGGGGCCTAGCAGAGAGGAGTGCATGGAATACTGCAATGGTGGACAATGGTTATATCTATATGTATATATATATATATATATATATATATATACACACACAAACACACACACACACACACACACAAACAGGTGAATGGGGCCTAGCAGAGAGGAGTGCATGGAATACTGCAATGGTGGACAATGGTTATATCTATATGTATATATATGTATATACACACAAACACACACACACACACACACACACAAACACAGGTGAATGGGGCCTAGCAGAGAGGAGTGCATGGAATACTGCAATGGTGGACAATGGTTATATCTATATGTATATATATATATATATATATATATATATACACACACAAACACACACACACACACACACACACACAAACAAACAAACAGGTGAATGGGGCCTAGCAGAGAGGAGTGCATGGAATACTGCAATGGTGGACAATGATTATATATATATATATATATATATATATATATATATATATACACAAACACACACACAGGTGAATGGGGCCTAGCAGAGAGGAGTGCATGGAATACTGCAATGGTGGACAATGGTTATATCTATATACTAGGTGATTCATCGCGCCCTACGGGCGCTCTTCACACCGGCGTAAGGGGCTACGCCCCTTAATTTGTGAACATTTGTATTGTGAGAAATATTGTTAGAATTGTATGAAAGATGCCCTGTATTGCAGCTTCTGGCAGTGGGTGAGGGTCCAGCGTGGCAGCACAGGAGTACCGGACGGTGGCCCTGAGTCAGTGTCTCCTCCTACTGGGTGGGAGTTAGGGTGCATGAGAGCAGGAGGCTGGGATATGAGGCATGATAGGGGTATGTGGGCAACACAGCGTCAGCGATTACCCAGTGGTGGAAGTTATGGTTCAGGAGAGCAGGAAGCTGGGTAGTGATAGGGGTGTGTGGGCATACGGGGGACTAAAGAGGGTGGTGGACACTGTGCAGCTTCTGCCAGTGGGTGAGGGTCCAGCGTGGCAGCACAGAAATACAGGAGTCAGTGTCTCCTCCGACTGGGTGGGTGTTAGGGTGCATGAGAGCAGGAGGCTGGGCGGTAAAGCATGATAGGGGAATGTGGGCAACACAGGGTGAGCGGGTCTCCACTGGCGGAAGTTACGGGGCAGGAGAACAGGAGGCAGGGCAGTGTCCTCCCACATTGATGGCAAAAGTATTCAACATCGGCCATAAACCATCGATTATTTGAAAATCATTGATGGTCGATGGGCATCCCTAGAACTGGAGGAGGGTGGGGGACAGTATGCAGCTCCCGGCAGTGGGTGAGCGTCTCCTCCCACTGGGAGGGAGTGAGCGTGCATGAGAGCAGGAGGCTGTATAATAGTGGTATGTGGGCAAGACATTGATAAAAGTTGTGGCGCTGGTGCAGAGGGCAGTGGGGAAACCTGCAGTGCGGCAGCCAGGGCCGGATTTCCCACCTAGGGGCGGTACCTGCTTGTGGTGGTACAGGATCCCCCATTGTCACGGGGGTACGTGAAATGCGGGAGCGGGGGCCACGGTGGTCCGCTGGGGGGTGGAATTGCCGGAAGGGGGTCTGGGGGGTCTGCAAATTGCGGGAGGGGGAGTGGTGTGTGGGGATCCGCGGTTAGCGGGAGGGGGGGTCCGCAAATCGTGGGCGGGGGCGCAGGGGGGCTTGAATCGTGGGAAGGGGGGTCCGCAAATTGCGGGAGGGGGGTTGTCGGGGTTAGTGAATTGCGGGAGGGGGGGTTGCGGAGGTCCGTGAATTGCGGGAGGGGCGCGTGGGGTGCCGTGAGTCAAGGGGGGGTGGTGCGGGGGTCCGTGAATCACGGGAGGGGTCATGAATCGCAGGAGGGGGGGGGTCGTGGGGGGGCTGCGAATCGCAGGAGGGGGGGTGTGGGGGGTTGCCGTGAATTGCATAGGGGGGCGTGAATCAAGGGAGGGTGGGCGCAGGGGGGTGGTGCGGGGGTCCGTGAATCGCGGGAGGGGGCATGAATCGCGGGAGGGGGGGTCGTGGGGGGGTTCCGAATCGCAGGAAGGGGGGTATGGGGGGTGCCGTGAATTGCGTGAGGGGGACATGAATCGCGGAAGGGGGGTCCCCGAATGTGTGAATTACGGGGCGGTCGCAAATCGCGAGAGGTGCCGAGGGGGCCCGCAAATCGCGGGAGGGGGGCGCTACGGGGGGTTTCGTAAATCGCGGGAGGGGGGTCGTGGGGGGTTGCGAATCGCAGGAAGGGGGGTGTGGGGGGTGCCGTGAATTGCGTGAGGGGGGCATGAATCGCGGGAGGTGGGGTCCCCGAATGTGTGAATTAGGGGGCGGTCGCAAATCGAGAGAAGTGCCGAGGGGGCCCGCAAATCGCGGGAGGGGGGCGCTACGGGGGGTTCCGTGAATGGCGGGAGGGGGCGGCGCGAATTGCGGGAGGGGGGTCGCAAATCACAGTGGGGTGGGGGGTGCCGTGAATCGCGGGAGGGGGGGGTCGTGGGGGGCCCTTTTAATGCTGGGTGGGGGGGTTGCAGGGGTCCCACGAATCGCGGGAGGGGAGGATGCAGGGGTCCTGCGAATCGCGGGACCCCTTACATCGACAGCCATTACATCGACACCATTAGTTCGACAGCTCAATAGATCGACATGGATTTAGGTCGACATACCATTAGGTCGACATGTCATTATGTCGACAGCTCATTATGTCGACAGCTCATTAGGTCGACAGCTCATTAGGTCGACATGTTTTTAGGTCGACACTGCCATTAGGTCGACAGAGTCTATGTCGACAGTCAAAAGGTCGACATGGGATTTTTCACTGTTTTTTGGCCGAAATGTCGACACAGTCGACATGGACACAGTTTGAAGTGTACCGCAGCTGCTCGCTATGCTTCGGGCACGGTGCCTCGCTGCGCTCGGCACACTATTTTATTCTCCCACCACGCCCTAGTGGATAGTAGGGCATGAAATACCGCCTGTCGGCACATGTCGGCTCATAAACAGTGAAAAAACCCATGTCAACCTTTTGACTGTCGACATAGACCCTGTCGACCTAATGGCAGTGTCGACCTAAAAACATGTCGACCTAATGAGCTGTCGACCTAATGAGCTGTCGACCTAATGAGCTGTCGACATAATGACATGTCGACCTAATGGTATGTCGACCTAAAACCATGTCGACCTATTGAGCTGTCGAACTAATGGTGTCGATGTAATGGCTGTCGATGTAAGTGCTGTCTAACAATAGTCCGGATACCGGGGTGGTCGCGGGGGTCCCGCGAATCGCGGTAGGGGGGTCGCGGGGGTCCCGCGAATCGCGGGAGGGGGGGTTCACGGGGGTCCCGCGAATCACGGGAGGGGGGGTCGCGGGGGTCCCGAGACTCGCGGGAGGGTGGAATGCGAGGGTCCCGCGAATCGCGGGAGGGGGGGTGCGGGGTCCCGCGAATGGTGGGAGGGGGGGTCACGGGGGTTCCGCAAATCGCGGGAGGGGGGGTCGCGGGGGTCCCGCGAATCGCGGGAGGGGGGGTCGCGGGGGTCCCGAGACTCGCGGGAGGGTGGAATGCGGGGGTCCCGCGAATCGCGGGAGGGGGGGTGCGGGGTCCCGCGAATGGTGGGAGGGGGGGTCACGGGGGTTCCGCAAATCGCGGGAGGGGGGGTCGCGGGGGTCCCGCGAATCGCGGGAGGGGGGTCGCGGGGGTCCCGCGATTCGCGGGGGTCCCGCAATTCGCGGGGGGGGCGGGGGTCCCGCGATTCGCGGGAGGGGGGGTCGCGGGGGGGTCCCGCAAATCGCGGGAGGGGGGGGGTCGCGGGGGGTCCTGCGAATCGCGGGAGGGGGGTCGCGGGGGTCCTGGCAGAGGGTAGGGATGTGCAGGAGTAATGGTGGATGGTGGCTGTGGAGTAAGGGTGGATGGTGGGCGTGTACTGTAGCCCTGGCTGGGCGGGGGGAGGTGATGTCAAGGGGGTGGAACGTCAGACACATGAAAGTGAAACTGTTCTACACAGGATTGTTCTCCACAGTGGTTGAGTGACAGATCTGGCTAAATATATAAGAGATATACACACACATGGGGCCCACCCGAGCAAACAGTGACAGATGTTGCAGCTGGATAAGAGTAGAATTAGAGGAGAGACCCCCTATGCTAGTATTATACAATTATAAATTAAACATGTATACTCAGTAAAGCACAATACAAGCAAATGATCTCACAGGCCCAAATACTGTATATGCAGATTAAATATAAAAAAAAAACTAAAATAAATACATACACACATATCTGTAGGCAAATAATCACTCTTTCCTTTTCCATACACCAAGACCCAGCAGTGGAAAACAGTTTAAATATCTCCTGCAGTCTTTTCTGAGAAGACGCCATATAGCGGGTTACGGTGGCCTGTAAAATGTAATGACAGTGATATTTCTGCTCACAGATACTTGTTTGAGAGTGGCTGTAAATACACCCACCAGCCTGAACCGATGTCTCTGTTGTGGCTGATTACAGACTCGGTTATGGGTTCGCCAAGGGGAAAATTGTCCTTAGCAAAGAGAGATTATCATTTGAAAAGGCTAGAAATGAAGAGCCGAGGTCAGCTGCGTCCTCTGTGCTAGATAGCATTGTCACACAATTATCCGTAAGTACAGCAGCATCACAAGTAGAGACTTGTAGGTGCATGTTCAGCGTTTATTTGTTTTCACATAAAATATTCCATTTATTATCTCTTCTAATACCGAACATTTACACATTTCTTTACGCTTCTTATCACCAGAGCCGAATTTCCCATTAGGCACGTGAGGCACCGGCCTAGGGGCGGCACATGTTTGGGGGCGGCACTTGGGTGCCTGTGATAGTACTGTCAGCCCAAAATGTACCAATAACTGCAAAATATCCACTGTACTGTACTATATTCCATCTTAAATAGAGTGTAAATGGATAGGACATGCAGATACTGCCCCTATAAACTGTCCTACTTAGTAAACATTATTGTTGTGCCTAGGGGCGCCCTCATCCCTAAATCCGCCCCTGCTTATCACTATGTACTAAGCTTTAAAAAGTGATAAAGTGGAGAGTGTTAAACAACCAGCCAATCAGCTCCTAACTTTTGTTACAGGCTGGATTTTTAAAATGACAGAATGACAGAAGATTGGCTGGTTGTTTATCACTTTCCACTTTATCACTATTTGAAGCTTAGTACATCTGGTCCAATGTGACTGTGTTTTACCCCATTTTCCACTAGCAAGTCGGGGCGCACCGTGGATTTTGTACCTGGCTTGCAAATGCTTACCCATTAAAAGCCGGACCCGGAATTAAGCCGGGCGGGTGACGTCATCAGGAAGCGGGGCCACGCTGGGAGATGACGGCATCTCCCAGATGCGCCTTTACAGTGCAGTGAACAGGACCCGGATTGCGTTGCTGGGCAGCAACTCCCGACATCCCCCCTCCTCCTCGCAGCATGGAAGTGGTAGCGGACAGCCCTCCTCCCCCCAGCGCCACTTGGCAACTTTTCCCGACATCCCCCTCCTCCCCGCAGCACAAACATCTAAGTGCATCTACAAACCCCCCATGGTTAGGGGGCGGTCGCCTCTGATACAGGAGGGGGGGTGTGGGCAACGCTCACCTGGCTCCACAGGGGGTGCAGGCTGCAGCGGCTGCCACTTCCAGACTACAAAGTGCCGCCCTTCGGTGGCCGATGCCCTAGGCAAATGCCTACAGCTACCTAGTGGTGGCGCTGGCCCTGCTGATGCCGTACTGCGTCCAACATTGCAGACCAATTCTGCACATGCATGGTGCGAATCCTGTGCATGCAAAACACACTGAACAATACCACTTTGCAGCATCAGGACATGAATCAGTCCCGGTTATGGTCTAAAGCAGGGCTGGGCAACACCAGCCCTCCAGATGTTAGTGAACTACACATCCCAGGATGCTTTGCATTAGTTTTGCTATGTGGCCATGCTGAAACTGATGCAAGGCATGCTGGGATGTGTAGTTCATCAACATCTGGAGGGCCGGTGTTGCCCAGCCCTGGTCTAAAGGGTACACAGGAGGTAATTCTGTTTGGCTCGGTAAGCTGCGAGGATCCACCGATTCACCTCTTTAACATTTGAGGGGATGTGCAAGCATCGGCTCGCGGGGGGGAGGGGGGGCATCTGACATCACTGTACAGGCAAATTCGCCCTGCCAAGGGGGCGGGCAGCAAAGTGAGCGGCGGGTAGGAATAAAAAGAGATGCAGTGCTGTGAACTTTGCAGCGCTGCGTGTCCACTAGAATAAGTTCCTAGGCGTGTGCCAGTGGATGCCCCCTCAGTGCAGATGCGCTTAGGCAAGGCACTGCTGGCACACACCTAGATACGGTCCTGTATCAGACCGCCAACAATGCATGTCCAATGTTTTGTTTGCATGTTAAGGGAGTGTTGTGGAGCGTTTCTCAAGCTCCATGCCATTCTAAGAATAAGAAAGGAAACCCTGCAGATACTAACTGATGACGTTTGCAGCTAGTAACGTAAATTCTTTGGACCACACTTCAGATGAACAAACCTTCGCATAAGACACATGGATTCTGGCATTAGCATAAAGTAGTAATTCCACAACTGCCCATAACTGCAGCCAAGTTGCATGCAACTCAGTATCAGCCCAATAGTTACAGTGAATCTATCTTATGTGTCTCTGTTATTAGGTCATAATTCATAACAATGGGCAGATTACTATAAATGATGTCTGATAACACAATAATATACTTCAGATATGGTTACTGTGCAGAAGACAGTAATCATTGTGGTACTGTAGGCCTGGTTATGATATGCGCATTATAGGTAGACGGGCACCAGATAGTCAACATGCACAAGGTTGGCACAGATAAAATGTCAACATGGCAATGTCAACACATATGGTCAACATGTTTTCTTTTTATTGTTTTCTATTTTTATTTACTTTTTCATACAAACATGTAAAGTGCGAACATGTAAATTATTCTGAAGCATGACGAGTGAAGCGGGTATGTGCTACACTAATTTGGGGTCCATGTGATGAAATGTATATAATCTGGCTTTATGTCTTTCTTCTAGCCCTTTATGGTTCTTCCACCATCCTCTCATCCGTCTTGAAAAAGTTCCCACCTGACCTAGGGGACGAAACGCGTTGACGTCACTGCACACCTGAACTGGTGATCCACGATTGCAGACCTTAGCTTGTTTCTCAGGAGAAGTACACCCGCTCCATGCTGCCGGCAATTTAGCCGCTTCACGCGGACTGTGATTCCACTGGTTGCCCATAGCAACATCCCATCTGAAACAGAACTCCCCTCTTAGTAAAGTTCCCCATTATAGTCTACAACAACCAACCAAATAAACGTAATATTATATTCCTTGACGCTCTGTGTATTTACTTTGTGTCCTCTTTACAGGTGAAGAATGTAGTTATTGAGAAACATACTTATCAGACTGACATTTTTACTCACTTCACATCTCCTCGACAAGTGTAAGTATTTAAAGTGACTCCCGAATATGCTAAATAAAAATAATATTTCCAGTGTTCCATAGTTTCTGTCATGCTATTGAAAAATCCACATCTTGGAAACTAGTTTCCATAAGGTGTGATAAATATTATGTATAGACATCTGGACTATCTGTCCGTAACCTGTAACAAGATGCAAATGACATGGAAATCAAAACAAATCTTTTATTCTACAATATCACACATGCTGTTTCTGTCAAATAAATTATTTAGGGAAAAGCACGGCAACAACATCTTCGAACAATGTTTTTTTTTTAAGAATAAACTTAAAAAGGTTTAAAAAAGAGCACATTTTTCTCATTTAATATGTACACCATGCCTAATACTGCACCTTTATTTAACAGAGCCAGTTCTCTGACAATCTCACGGCATTGGTCATACTGCCAGAATGGTTTCATGAAGCGGAACCTAACATGCAAAAACTATATCTAGATGTTTTTAAAATAAATTTATATGGTATGGTGATATTATTATTATTATTAATAATAATAATAATAATAATAATAGTAGTAGTAATAATAATCATATTAATCTACATTATATACAGTATAAAAAAGGGCAATTACTCCTCACTACTATGAAGTGAATTACCATCAGTGACCACTAGAGGCGTATCGACAGACCAAATTCCTCTTTTGTATACTAAAAGATGGCATAACAGAAAGTGAAAGCAATTTTTGCAGGGACACTGCTGTTTTATACTTGCTTAATATGGAGAGACAAAGATTGGAGGTAGGAGCAGATGTGGACTGGGGATAGGGTGGAGAGTTTGTGGGCTAAAAACTGTCACAGCTCAAAGTGAAAGAAATAAGTGTCACAGCTGAAAGTGAAAGTATATTGCAGAAGCCGTCATTTTGTCAAGCTTTTAACTAGTAATAATAATAATATTTTTGGTACTTGTGTAGATTCACGGCAGCAGCCTAAGCTACTGTACGTTATTAGCGTAGCCCAACAGCTACCTAGCGTAGTGAATCCACGGCAACCCTGCGTAGTCAGCGTTGTGTCCCCGTCAGTGGTGTAGCTAGGAGCCACGGTGCCTGGAGCAAGGGCATGTTTCGCGCCCCCCACCCCCCCCCCCACACACACACACTCAGACCAAGATTTGTAGTAGGCAGGGCTCTTGCGTGGCAAAAAGGGGGCACAACCTAACATTACAGGACACACCTTAATGCACATTACACATAATGCCACATGCCGTAATGCCAATTGCACATAAGCCACACATGATGCCCATTATACACACACACATATATATATATATATATATATATATATATATATATATATATACACACACATGTACACACACCCACCCCAATTTGTTTGCAGGAGGTGAATAGTAACAGATGATGATGAATAAGTGAATAAGCTACCAATTTAATTATCTTATTAAAAAAAACGATCTTTACCAAGTCAGTGAAAAAAAGTCAGCACATATTGTGCATGTAGGAGTCCTCTTCCTGACACTGCTGCTCCTGCTTCGATAAACACAGGGGAGGTAGGTGGAGGGAGAGCATCCAGAGCTATCTCCCTCCAGGACAGCCTTATCGTCTGAACTCTCAAATGTATTCACTGACTCTGCATCCTGATCCCACCAGCGCGGTTCCCATTCTGTCTGTCTCACAAGTTCACCTGTGTGAGACTTCCTCCCAGGGCAAAGCATGGCCTCATGGGATTTGTAGTTTAAACGTTAACTGCTCAAAGTTAGAGCAGTAACATATAAACTACAATTCCCATGATGCCACTGTCCCTGCTGCTCTGACCTGCCGGGTGCCTCTGAGTCACAGGCAGCTAAATCTCGGCACCTCCACTCCGACTACTACTGTAAGTAAGCGCTGCAGCTGGGCAGGGAAGCAGGGCAGGGGAGCCGGTGGCACGCAGCTCCGGCGCCATTTGATCTCTCTGCGCCCGGAGCGCGTGCTCCGGTGGCTCCGCCCTCGCTACGCCCCTGGTCCCCGTGAAGCAGCTACTCAACGTACTGTTGCTGGGAACTGCATCTCTGTTCCTGGCATCCTTGGCAAGCCTAGTGAGCGCCTCTCACACAGCACCGGCTCCCGCATGATCCCCTCTCGGGCGGAGAGGGGATCATGCAGGTGCCAGCAGAGAGGTGCTCCATCTGTCTGAGATGCTTCTGTAACTATTGTGGCAGGGTACAGAAACCCTGCTGACAGGGTTAGGGGTTCGTTAGCGCGTGCACAAAGAGGGGGTGCAGACGCAAGTGCGTCTCATGCACAATAAAGGAGGCATTTGCCAGTGCTCCATGTTACATACTGGCAAATGCCTCCATTTGAAACCCACACTATCCACGCCAGCCCAAAGCATGGGGAGTGCAGCGAGCCCCGCAAAGGGACATGTTACACATCCTCCCGACCTTTTCATACCCCACTATCCACATCGGCATGGAGTTGATTGTATAAAGTGTGGCGAGCGCAGCGAGCCACTGAGCCTCGAAGCCTGGCGAGCGCAGCGAGCCCCGCTAGGGGACACGGAATACATGTAAAGTAATCCATGTCCCCTCGCGGGGCTTGCTGCGCTCACCACACTTCAAGCTCGGTGGCTCGCTGCGCTTGCCAGACATTCTAAAATGCCGATATGGATAGTGGGGGTATGAAAAGGTTGGGAGGACGCATAACGCATTCACACCTGCCATAAGCGGCCACGGGAACACTAAGCTATGCTGATTCTGACAGGGACGCTTGCAGAAACACTACGCTAATATGCTGGCCGCAGAAACACTACACTCATTCTGACAGGGACACTGCTGACTACGTAACTGCCGCCGTGAAACTACACAAGTACCATATTTTCTATATGCAGTTGTGAAATAGAGTGAAGAAATGGTAACTAGTGGCTATGTACTACTGAGTATAAATTCTCTTGCTTCCCACCAAATTCCGGAGTGAAATAAGTGGAGGGAGTGGTGTGATTTACTATGCAAAATGCAGAGGCAGAGCTACAATTGGTGCAGCAGGTGCATTGCATTGAGGGCCCCTGACGACTAAGGGGCCCACTGCTACCATTCACTGCTGTGTGGTATATTATGAACTTGAGTAGGAGTGGAGGAGGGTGACCCAAATTATATTTTTGCACCTGGGTCAACCACTCATAAGTTCGGCCACTGGCAAAATCCTTCCCCTTAAACTTGATTTATCCATTCTTGGATTTACTAGAGCCCAGAGTGGAAAAGTTTGTACCAAATAAATGGCAGATTTTGGAGCAAGTGCAGGAATTTACCCCTATAGACCTGTACATCAGACAAGGAACAAAATGGAAGGAATGAAAAAGTGGCTATTGTGTCCAAAATAGGGACTCTTTATCCAGAAGTTAGATAAATAGGCAAAAAGGAATAGATCAGTGGTTCCTAACCCCGGCCCTCAAGTACCCCCAAAAGTGCACGTTTTCCAGGTCACCCAGCAGGTGCACTCATTATTCAGACACATTTTAAAAGATCCGCAGGTGGAGCTAATTATGTCACTTGTGATTCTGTGTGGAGACCTGGAATATGTGCACTGTTGGAGGTACTTGAGGGTTGGGAACCACTGTTCTAGATAACAGACCAGAAAGCAACAGACAGAACATATCTCTATTAATTGCTAAGTTAAAAGTTGGCATTTCATGGAGGATCATGTGAGACAGTGCAGCTGTTTAATCAAGTAATAAGGAGAGAAATACTAAGCGAACAGCCAGAGCCGTCCTTAACCAATTTGATGCCCATGCATCATTTTGTCAGTGACCCAACTGTACTGCAATGAACAAAACAAAATGTATTGCACTGGCCACCACCAGTGCAATAAACCTACAGTGGCTATAGTGGCTGCAATAAAGCTACAGGGCGGGATTCTCTAAAATCCGCAGCCCTCTTCGCCGGCCACCGCATTTCTAATGACCGCATATTCTCTAAAATATGCGGTCATTAACGCAAGGGACAGCTCTTGCTGGACTTCCTGGTCTATGACCCGGGAGTCCGTCTGCGCATGTGCAGACTGACGCGCCGGCCGCAGGGCATGCTGGGAGGGATCCGTGACGGATCCCTCACACACCGCTGCGGTAAGAAGCCCATAGGCTTCTGCAGGGAACCGCCAGCTTTTGCTGGCGATTCCCTCCGCAGCGGTGACACTGCGGAGGGAGGTTAGAGAATACAGAAATGCGGTAAAAACCCCGATAACGGGGTTTTTACCGCATTTCTGTAATAGAGAATCTCGCCCACAGTCTGAAATTGCGAATAAGAACTTAGATATCCAAACTGCCCAGATGCACCTCGGCTGCTCAGATTTATTTATTAACAGTTTCTTATATAGCACAGTATATTCTGTTGCGCTTTACAAAAGGAGACAGTGAACAAACAGGGTATTTACAGACAGTCAAAGATAGGAGGGTTAGTATTACACCCCTTTCCCACTGCAGCTCTTAAACTGTAAATTACCATATTTTTTAGCCTTTTTAAACGGGTAGAGCTGCAGTGGGAATGCTACAGGTTGCTTTACCCGTTTAACAAATACATACCTTCCAACTTTCTTTGCGCCGGACCCGGGACACAGCTGCTGCGCGCCGTAGGTGCGCCGAAAATGCTGGGGCGTGGCCTAATTCCGGGGGCGTGGCCTATACTCGCGGCTCTCCCGCAAGGCCACGCCCCCATTTTGCCGCTATGGGGGCCTCTAGCCATGCCCCCAGCCCCCTGGCTGCGGGAATAGACGCTGTGCGCATGCGCACAGCATTTATTCCCCGCTGCTTAGCAGCCGACAGGGGAGACTCCCAACAGCCCCCCCTCACCGCGGGACACTGCCGGCCGCGGGAGGGACAGCGGGACAGGCCCTGATAATCAGGACTGTCCCGCTGTAATCTGGACTGTTCGGAGGTATGCAAATACCGGTATTTGTTAAATGGGTAAAAAGCAGTGTTTTACCCGTTTAAGAGACTTTTTTTGCCAGTGGGAAAGGGGTATACATTGTACCCGTTTAAACCCATAGTAAAAAAAATGGCATGGGGTCCCCCCCCCACTGCCATAACCAGCACTAGGCTGAAGAGCCGGGGCTGGTATTATTAAATCAGGAAACCCGGCAAATAGGTGCTCCGCTGATTTTTTAAAGCCATCCCCAGGCTCCAGGGACGGGGCTGGTTCCCAAAATACAGGGGACAAAATGACTAGGGGTCCCCTGTATTTTAAGAACCAGCCCCAGGCCCAACCAGCCAGCAGGGTAATGCCACAGCCGGGGGGGGGGGGGGGAGACTTTTTAACTTTTTATACAAGTCCCCCCGTCCAAAGCATTAACCCTACCGACCAGTCAGCCTGGCCAGGGTTCCTGGGAAAGTAGAGACCCTCCAATAAAGGGGTCCTCCCCCTCCAGGACTTACCTGGCCAGTCTGAAGCCTGGTGCTGTCCCCGGTGACCCTGGAGGCTGATTAAATGTTGTAAAAACATAGAATAGACTGTTGTCTTATACTTTGGAACTATGAGTCCCAGCAAACTTTCACCGCATGCTGGGACTTGGAGAACCACAAGTCCCAGCATGTGGGACATTAAAGGACATTAAAGGACATTTACTGTAGTTCCACAGTAAAATAAATAGTTAAATAAACACACTGACAACCAAGAACAATAAAAGTTTAACACATACCGTATATACTTGAGTATAAGTCGACCCAAATATAAGCCGAGGCACCTAATTTTACAACTAAAAAACTGGGAAAACGTATTGACTCAAGTGGGACCCTCACTTGAGTATAAGCCGAGGGGGGGAATTTTCAGCATAAAAAATGTTCTGAAAAAGTAGGCTTATACTCGAGTATATATGGTATTACACACAAGCTTATACCTACCTATCTTGAGCCCGTAGGTAGGTCCCTAGCGGCCAATCAGGAGCTGAGAAATTATTTTACTGTGGAACTGCAAGTGCCAGCGGGCCCTTTAATGCCCCAAATGCTGGGACTTGTGGTTCTCCAAGTCCCAGCATGCGGGGGAGGCTTGCTGGGACTCCACAGTATAAGACAATAGTTTATTCT
The DNA here is from genome assembly GCF_055691185.1 of Crinia signifera. Classification (NCBI taxonomy): domain Eukaryota; kingdom Metazoa; phylum Chordata; class Amphibia; order Anura; family Myobatrachidae; genus Crinia; species Crinia signifera. The sequence goes on from NC_139224.1 coordinate 109,807,801, forward strand.
ATTTTTACACCATTTAATCAGCCCGGCGACCACCACTCCAGGGTCACCGGGGACAGCACCAGGCTTCACCCTGGCCAGGTAAGCCCTGGAGGGGGGGGACCCCTTTATTGGAGGGGATCCCCACTTCCCCAGGACCCCTGGCCAGGCTGACTGGTCGGTAGGGTTAATGCTTTGGCCGAGGGGACTTGTATAAAAAGTCTCCCCCCGGCTGTGGCATTACCCTGCTGGCTGGTTGGGCCTGGGGCTGGTTCTTAAAATACAGGGGAGCCCTTGTCATTTTGTCCCCCATATTTTGGGAGCCAGCACCGGCCCCGGAGCCCCTATTTGCCGGGTTTCCTGATTTTTTTTAATACCAGCCCCTCTGGTTACGGCAGTGGGGAGGGGACCCCACGCCATTTTTTAAATCCACCCCCCATCTTTACTATGGGTTTAAATGGGTTTTTTAATGGGTATATGTGAATGGGACAAAAACGGATTTTAAACCAGTGGGAAAGGGTCTTTATGGCTCTTACCCGTTTAAAGACCCATTTACAAATAACAGGTCATTACCCGTTTATGCAGTGGGAAAGCAGCTCTAGTCTATACTGCATATGCCTATGAGAGCTGAGACAATAACAGCGGCATTAGAACTCTGGCAACAAATGGTAGTAGGGTGCAACAAAGCAGCTGAAAAACTGGCATAAGCCTGCAGAGCTGACACTAGACGTATCTACAGGATCAGACAAATTGTTCAAGACATTGGGGAAGTGAACAGAGACTCCTTATATCCATTCAGGAGATTACTAATTAACTGCAGCACCTGGTTTCACCTGAGTCATGTGGTTACTAAAGAGGATACTGGAGTTTGCATAGTATAGGATAGGTGTACCAAAGTCAGCTAACCACAGGTCTCATGGCGGCGCCCATGACCCATAGGATCCAAGAAGAATGCCAGATGACAGTTGGTCATGCAGAGAAATGACACTGGTACATCACACCAACCAGTGCCAGCAGGATGCACCAACATGCCAGTAATGATGCACACTCATAGCGTGTTTACTGGCTATAATTCTACATGTTGGCATGGGACTATAATAAAAGTTGCAGTATTCTCTATATGGCATTATGATTTAGAGGGCATTATGTGGTTATACAGGTCTGTAGCATTAGAATGGTATACGATAATATACAATTTATAGTGTGGCATAAATGCAGCCGAGTCTGGTGTTATATGGCGTGTGCAAGTCACTACCTCGGAGCAAGGTATAGTAATTTCTGGGCAATGTAAAGTTTTATTTTTGAATCTGCAGTGACAAAATGTAATTGGTTGCTATGATGCGCTTCCCCTTTTCCTTTCCACTAGTTTTCATAAATGTTTTCTCTACATTGTCTATTACTGTATACTGTATATCAGGAGTGGACAAACTTGTCCTCAAGATCTACCAACACTTCATGTTTATCAGGCAACCTGTGGATCTTCTGGTTATTCCGGATCCATAGATCCAAGTCACTGGTCTAAATTTTTCAGTTTTTCTTTCCTTATCCAAAGATCCAAGTCACTGTTCAACGTTTTCCAGTTCTTCTTTCCGGATCCAAAGATCCATGTCACTACTTAACTTCTTCCAGTTCTTCATCATGGTTCTTCATGTCCACGTAACCTCTTACAGTTCTCCTCTCCGGATCATATTTATCCTCGTCATCCTCATTAAACACCTTGTCCTTCCTAGTTAGCTGTAGTTGCAAGCAAAGACGTATTTGCGCTCCCCTCTTGAACTATTTTTTAATTTAACTCAAAGACGGCAAAGTCTGTAACTTCTAGTCCGGGTGTGATTCCTAAACCATACAGGACCCCATCCAAACCCACTTCTGTGACAGTGAATATTGCCTATCATAATAAGTGGTAATATATACAGCTGGGTAGTGATTATTATTGAATATTGGCAGCATAGCCACCCTCACAACATGCCTTATGTTAGTATGTAACCATTCAATGTTTTAGCCCAGAGGTTCCTAAACGCAGTCCTTAAGGCACCCCAACAGTCCAAATATATCCATAGCTACACATAGGAGGTACTGATTAAGTCACATGTTGCCAAGCATTAATATACTCAAAACTTGGACCATTAGGGTACCTTAAGGACAGCATTCGAGAACCTATGTGTTAACCATCAATGCCTATTTACTGTGCATGTCAAACAGAAGCAAATGAACTAATGCATACTCAAAGGAGTAAAGCTACAAATATCACTTCCGGGTGTGCACAGCTGAATCATAATCCTTCCATTTAATAATAAAATATTTATGACAAATCAGATACATTTATGATCAACGTTTGATACTGTTGATACTGCATATGACAAGGGGGCACCAGAATGTTTTCAGCTTGGGGGGAGGGGATGTAGTAAAAATGTAATTTTGGCACTCCGAAACAGAGGCGTAGCTAGGGCGGAGCGTGAGCTCCGGGTGCCGTAAGTTGACAGGGCGTCAAGTATCAGGTAAGACAGAGGGAGCAGCCTGTGGTGTCCTGTTGATAGAAAGGGGGAGCAGCCAGTGGGGCCCTGTTAATATACAGGGGAGCAGCCTTTGGGGTCCGGTTTTTAAACAGGGGGAGCAGCCTTTGGGGTCCTGTTATTATACAGGGGGAGCAACCTGTGGGGTGCTGTTATTATACAGGGGAGCAGCCTGTGGTGTCCTTTTATTACAAGGGGAGCAGCCTGCCGGGGTCCTGTCATTATACAGGGGGAGCAGCCTGTGGGGTCCTGTTACTATACAGAAGGAGCAGCCTGTGGTGTCCTGTTATTATACAGGGGAAGCAGCCTGTGGTGTCCTGTTACTATACAGAGGGAGCAGCCCGTGGGGTCATGTTGGCATTATTAGTATTATTATTATAATACAGGGGGAGCAGCCTGGGGTGCATATATAATGTAATAGGGTGGCGGGGGGGGGGGGTCGGACTGCTACAAAAGGGGGGGTGGGCGCAAAGTATGCCCTTGCTCTGGTGCCATTCACTGTCCAAGGATCCGACAAATCCTTGTGGCAGTTTGTGATCTGATAAGCACGGAACCGTGAATAGGAACGTAAGGACAGACAATATGAAACTTTTCACACTATTTATCGGCCCAATGGTTAGAAATTGTGTGGGAAAAGGGCCATGTCGTTCTAGTGTATGACATACCTCCCAACTTTGCCGGACCAGTCGGCGGGACACTGCTGATGCGCGCCGCGGCCTAATTTTGGGGGCGTGGCCTATACACGCAGCTCTCCCGCGAGGCCCCCATTTAGACGCTATGGGGGCATGACCATAGGCGTGCGCACATTGAGTGTTAAGGGTGCACAGGCACCCCCTAATGCTGTGCCCCCACCCCCACACTTATTGCTGCTAGTAATACCAGCAATACCTTTTACCAAAGACTTTTGCTTTTTAGACCCGTATTCCATTAAAATAAGCGCCCATCAATCAATTATGTGTGTTTTGCATTATAAATTGTATTACACCGTTGTCATATCACTACATATCTGTGTCATCCAGATATGATTTTGACTTTATTTGCATGTACTGTTACACAGAGTAATTAGAAAACTGAAATAGGCAGGATATAATGGTGTGGCTGAGAGACATTTTATATTGTAGTGAGTGCACGCCTGATTGGCGGTGTTAGACAGGCTCAATGGCGGTGTTAGACATGCCTAATAGGTGGTGCTAGGCACACCGTTTTGACAGTGCACCCCCTAATAAAATGTGCTGCGCACGCCTATGGGCATGACCCAGAGGCTCTGTGAGCCTCTAGCCATGCCCCCAGCCCCCTGGCTGCAGGAATAGACGCTGTGCACATGCACACAGCGTTTATTCCCCGCTGCTTAGCAGCCGACAGGGGGGACTCCCAACAGTCCCCCCTCACCGCGGGACACTGCCGGCCGCCGGAGGGACAGATGGAGAGGCCCTGATAATCGGGACTGTCCCGCTAAAATCGGGACTGTTGGGAGGTATGGACTTTAACACATTCCAGAACAAGTATCTACACCATGTGACGTCTGAACGCAGCATATGTATTTTATCACTGGTGCAACTCCGTAGTCACACGCAAGTGAGGACGCAGCAGCATCCATCTCGGAATCATTCCCACAGTCTCATATGCCTGCTCCTTTGCCTTTAAGACTCTGGCTGCTGCTGCTGCTGCCGGCTCCACTCTCTCTCTCTCTCTCTCTCTCTCTCTCTCTCTCTCTCTCTCTCTCTCTCACATTCTCCACCTCTGAACCTCAGTGAGTGACAGCAGAGAGGGAGAGGAGGGGGAGGGGAGTGACCTGTGAGGCCACCTATTCCAGGCCGAGGTGGGCGGCACCATTAGCATCCCTCGGCCAATCAGTGCGGAGAGGGCGGGAGCTCCGTCTCCATTCTGTGTGTCAGCTCTAGAGGGGAAAGAGAGAGAGAGAGGGACAGACACGGGCGGGAGGGAGGGAGGAGAGGAGCAGAGTCTCAGCCCAAACAAAAGCAGGACACCGAGCTGTGTGCAACTTCCCCCGCTCCGGTACAGACCCCACCCTCCGGGAGAGCTCCCGGTGTCCGCACGCCTCCGCCAGGATCATTCCCCTCCTCTGCTGGACTTCTCCGGATCTGGACGGATTCCTGCGCCCTGGGATTAAAAGGAGGGACCCACAACAAAGGCAGGAGAGAGAGAAGAACAATAAGAGTTCCCTGTGCGCTGCAACAGCACAGCACAGGGTGCTGCAGAGCAGGGCTCGCTCCTGGAGATGGATGATCAGCCCCGGCTAATGCACAGCCACCCTGGGGTGGGGATGGCGGGTCACCCCAGCCTGTCCCAGCACATGCAGGATGGCACGGGGGCCAGCGAGGGGGAGGGGGGCAGAAAGCAGGACATAGGGGATATATTACAGCAAATCATGACCATCACTGACCAGAGTCTGGATGAGGCACAGGCCAGGTGAGCACACCTTCCACATACATGTACTCTGCACACACTGCCATGTCCTGGGGATCTATGTCTTTCCAATGACTCCTATGCCTATAGTGTGTATGGCATGGTGCATAAAGATCCTTAGCAGCACAGCATATTGTATGCATTTGCAGAAGGGAAATGTACATGATTTATGGGACCTTCACATATGCATCTCATTACACATAACACATTATAGATATTACCATAACCATGCATATGGCAAATCCTAACCAACAAAGCTGACACTTTACTGATGGGATACATTTCCCTACCCACTGCTGATGGGTAGGTAAGGTCTGTTGCATAGGGCTACATGTCTGCTTATACATGTTATATTGTCTGTGTGGACACATGAGCTACAAACTTACCAGAGGCTGGGTCACAAGTGACACTTTCCGTAGTTCATAAATAAGTGCTGGGTGTTTTAATAGTCATTTTACACAGGGTTGGCTGTGACTATACTATAAATAGGATCTGGAAATAGATGGGCTCCTAAAAGTTTTAGGGCAGTCATAAAAGTACTGTAGAGGTCAAGTTTGCCATCAGGCCTCTTATGTTGTCTTTCAGCTACAAAATAGGATGGTCACATAATAAACAGAGGAATAGGATGTGGCAAAGTAGCACTCCATATGCTGGACATAAACAAGTGTCATGCACCAAGGTGTAATGTAAACAGTTGTGTAATTCCTGGTTAGTTAGCTGCTGTCCATAGCACATCTGTGCATGTGTTGCCTGCTGTTACATAGGGCAAGCTGAGGTTATGTACTTTGGGAGCAAAGGATGACAACCAGCATCCTTACACATTGTATCATGTATGGACTGGCATATAATGTAATATAGGAGTGTCATGGGAGAAAGGAATGCTTTCGTTTAAACAGCATGACGGCAGCGAGAGCAATAATAGCTTAATTTTGACTATTTCTTACTATGTGGTTTTATACAGTTTTACGTTTGCACTTCTATAGACCTATGTTAATGTACGTTTTGAAGGTTGACGATTTGCAGATTCTTTCATGACCTAGTAAGAAGTTGTAGGGTGGTCTTACTATTCACCACCTTTTTTGTGTATAAAAGTCCCCTCATTCTTTCATGCATTATACACAAGCAGTCAGTAGAGTCTGGCAGTGTATTAAGAAGTTTTTCATTATTCAAAAACTAAAAATATCCAGTCTGTGTAGTAAATGTAATATATTCTGCAAAATTATGGGGTGGTTTTTTTTTTTTTTTTTTTATTATCCCCCCCCCCCCCCCTTCTGTTTTGACTGCAACATCTTCAATTTTGAGGCCTTGCTAACGTTTTCTTTTTTTTCCTCCTGTGTAGTGTTTAAGGATGATGGATAGCATTGGACATCTTTTATCATTATTCACTGCATGTTATATTCAGCTATACAGGTTCTCAAATTGGCCTACGCAACATGTATGCTTATGAACTATGGTACCAACAATAGTTATTCAATGAACCCTGGGAGAGCAGTTCTTTTTTTATGACCGCAAACTGTGTGTCGTTTATAATGAAAGAAATGTTGTCGTAATTGTTTTATGCTTAGTACAGAAACTTATGCCTTTTTTTAAACTAAGCATCCTAATTATGTCCATGCATTGTATATTATTGTAGATCAAAATTAGCAATATTAGAGTAAACGGTTATTATGATTGATCAAATACATCATATACTTTAGTTTTATGGGGTTGCAAGTCTGTTAGAGTGTTAAGGGATTATTTAGAAGGCACTGTCTGTTCCTAGGATAAAATGGTTTATGTGAAATGTCTCTTAGAAATACAGAATGTAGTACTTATTTATTAACAGCCGTTTTCCACAGTACGGTCTGCGCTGGGGCCTATAACACTACAATGTAGGCAGTCACACAGTGACTGGTGGTTGGGACCATGTTGTCATTGGCAGTTACGTTAAATTAACTCACTTCCTCCAGCGTTATTTGTTGGGTCTAAGCTGAGATTTTGAATGACACTAAAATCGGACCACAGTGTCACCGTGTGAGTGAGCCATAAGAGCTGCACAATGTAGATTTCATTGCCAGTGTATTTTGTCATGGCAGATTCATTGGCTGTCATTGTAAATAGACCTAAAATTGACACACGGGTTGTTCAACTTTATATTCAATGTATATTTAGAGATGTAACTGAGGTTTATGTGTGCGCTGTCTAGATGATAGATTTTCACAAATCTGTTTTTTTTTTTTTTTTGTGTGTGTGTTTTATTGAAGTTCATTTGTATCGTGAAATAACAGCTTAAATCACATTTTACCTTTTTGGAGTTTAGTATATATATACAGTGAAGCAATGCTGCCAAATCATTTAGGTAGTTACTGATTATGTTTTTTTTTTTTTTTTCCTAATAAAAATTTCTCTTAGAAATAGGAATCTCAGATAATCATTAGAAGTACTTTGCATACTGAGCTTGTAGTATATTTTTCCTGCAAACTATATAATATTTAAAGTAATGGGAACATGATGGACATTATATGGTGAGATGTGTGTGTGTGTGTTTTCTGTTGTTTGTAAGGCACACCAAAACAATGTGCTTGTTTTTACACAATTTTTATATATTCACCTGTAAAATAGTAGATATTACAGTGTTCTAAAACATTAATTTGTTTTAGATTTGAATACAAACTTAAATGATGTGTAATTCAGTTTATATTATAATGTACATAGAATACTAAGCACTGACATTACATTGTCATTTACTAAAGGGAATCTACATATGTAAAGAACACTGTTATATAAACTGTTATTGTATATTTTTTTAATTCATAGGCATTTATACTGAAAGCTAGACATTCTTAGAAAGCCAACATCTGGTTCAAAGAAATGATTGATAAGGCCTACATAATTTCATTAAAACCATCGCTATCCCTGTAATTACAATGCAAATGAGGTCTGTACATTTTATATAATATAAATTACATTTAGAATACTTTTTGATACCCTTTGTAAGTCTGTGTATACATGTGTGTAAATTGCTTATACGTCTTAACGTATATGTAACGTGGTGTTCCCACAGAGATGTCATCCATGATGACTACATTTTGATTTCTGACCAATTTAGCGCTTAACCATAAACTATCCTATATAAGATCCTGAAGGTTCTGTATTTTGATCACTGCAACAAATTCCCATATACTTTTGTATAGGGTCTCAAAAAGAGAAAGCAGTATTTATCAATTGTAGTTTGTGTATGAAACCGCAATGTTGTTGTTTTAAATTGGTACTACAGTGATTATTTTATATCTGTACATCATTTTATAAAACTTTTCTTAACAAAGGTTTAAGGCAAAACATATCAATCACAGAGATTATAATTCATAGGTTCCCTCCATTACCTCCCTACACTCTCAACAGGCTGTTAATCTATGTGTACTATGTCCATTATGAACTTTTGCTTTTGTCTATTTTGCTTGTTGTTGGGGAGGAAACCTGTTACATTCTATGTAGCAAATTTTTATGAGCATTCCTAGTTGGAGTGGTTACTCTATTGCAAGTATGGAATATCAGCATTGTTTACTGTTTGTTGGGGTAATGCTGAATGCGGTGCATTAATATATAATATAGGTTGAATCGTAATTCTCTATTTTTGTTGTATGGCAATGCTGAATTGTTTTGTCTGTAACAATATCATGTCTGTATACAGTACCCGCTGTGTGATAAAAAGTGCTTATATAAGTAAGCAGGTTTGTATTGCTGAACCACTTTGGCTGAGGGGGAGACTGTGAGCTCACTATAAGTGGGTGGAGAGCAGGCACTTTTGCTTGCTCCATGTATGTGAGTAAATCACTTGGATAAACATCCAGGTGTTTATGTTACTAAAGCTGTGCTTCTCAACTGGACAGCACAAGAAGGTGCGTATCGGGAAATAAAATCTAATATTACTAAAATAGTTTTGTACTGTTTGTTTTCTAGCTCTGTTAACTAGATTTAGACCTGCACATAAGTGTTTGACACATGGATTTGTATAGTCTGGTAGTATTTTCAGGCAACGTATAGAGTTGGTGAGTATTGACCCTAAGAAGGGATTTTGCAAATGCTGGATTAGGTGGCATCTGATTGATTTGCATTAGGCATGTTATTAAATGGTGCTACTTTAGAGAAGTCATATGTAGTTAAACATTGAGTGTAGATTTCCTAATCTAACCAATAATTGATATCTTGCCAAACCCTCTTATGTTGTAGAAAGTTGCTTTCATTTGGCTTTAAATTAGAGTTTAAGTATTTAGAAACTTCAAAACCATATTTACGATAACGGAATGGCGATGTTTGCAATACAGGCGAAAATGTGTTCGCCATAAAGTTTCCTTTTTTCTTTTTTAAATAATGAAATTTATTTCTTCTCCATGAAAATGGTGAAACGGTCACATCCATGGCCTTCGAATAACCCTACCCAGTCTATGACACTGTTTAGGTCTTTGGTCTGTCTTCCTTTTGAACATTGTATTTTATCTACCAGTTATTTTATACTGTATGTGCTTAAATTATACTGTGATAATGAAGAATTCTACTTTTAATTACACAGCAGCTGAACTAACACACACGTCCCACAATGTTGACTAAATCCCAAATGCTCCACCTCCAACCCATATCCACCTTGTTTAAAAGAACAAAAATAAAATTCTGCAATATACTCACCTTTTTAGCATTTTTCTTTATTGTTTTGGATAAGTTCAAAATTCTTGAATTTACTGTTTTAAAAAAAAACACTGTTTAAAAAAAACAACAAATAAACAAAAGGATTGTGTTTGAGGTGAATTATGGGGTCAGTCGGATGGAAATGTACATAATATTAAAGGGGCAATCATGATTTTATTTATTTTTGCCCTCGAAAGGCCATGTACCCTTGATTTAAGTATGTGACTGAAATTAGCTGTTCACGAGTTGTCTTTAATTTCCCCAGTGACTTAGACAGAGCAGTATCTTTATGGTAATGTGTGTATTTTGTTTCTGTCATTTCCCCTGTTATTAAATAAAATGAATTGATAAGTTTGGTATGGACGGCTTTACAAAGTGGAGCAGAAATAACTAATTATTTTTTTTATTGCATTAGTCTAATGTCTTAATAAGAGACAGCTGTTCACCAATTCATAACCTGATCAAATTTTAGTTTTTGGACTGAGTCTTTAAATGTGAACAGTAGGCTATATATTTATTAACAATTATTTAATATAGTGTGCATATGTTCCTTAGAGCATTACAGAGAATATTGCAGTCATTCAAGTGAATCCCTGACCTCTTGGATCTCACAATCTATGTTGCCTATCCCATCTACACCCCCACGCTATGGTTTATTTATATTATTTGTTTTGTCAGAAGCATTTTTCATGGTCACACTGAATGAATGTCACCCCATGCCCACAGAATATTCTTCTTTCCCCTCGTGCAGTTATGGCATGCCAACAGACATAATAAAATGTCATATAAAAGAGTAAACTAAAATGAGCAATCCTACAAATACTCTGCAGCACAGTAGTTAAGTCAAACTTTACCCATATGGCACATTGGTTCGTATTACTGCCTCGCAGGACTGAGGTCGTGAGTTCAATTTTGTCGTGGTAATACGGTGTAGATATTGCATGTGCTCCTGTGTTTGCATGGTATTCCTCCCAAGTTGCACTGGTTTAATGCCATTCTCCAAAAACCATACATTAGTAGGAATTATTTGTTTTTTATAAATAGTTTGCTGTTGATTTTAAAAGTTGTTAGATGGCTGTAGGTCCATTTAATTTTGATACTTATTTTATGTTAATTCTCATCCACTTGTTTTAGCCTCGCTACCCTGGCCTAATGTGGGCAACCCTTTACGGGGGTATTAAATATGTGACATTTTGACAGTCGAAAAATAATTTTCTCACTTTTTTTAGTTTTGAATTTCGACCTATTCAATTGAAGTGCTGTTTTTTTAGACTCTCAGAAAACATGTTGATCAAGGAATTACTTGCCGGTTTACATGCTTTTGATGATATTGTGGGCGTTTTTGACTTTTTAATATTTCGTTAAAAACTATCTGAATAGGGCCGCAATTAAATAGTAAGTTCTGGCTAGCATTTCATTAAATACCCCTCTTAAAGCTACAGAAAGGTCCTCAGGTTTCCCAGTGCATCCATATAGGAAGTGCAAGGGCTCAGTATAACAGATGATGGGTTTCTTACCAACTCCTTACATTCTAAAAAACCCTTTGATAGAATGTATGCATAAAAATTGTACTCCAGTAATGATGTCCACGTTAAAGTAATATGTTATCCACAACATGCTAAAATTCTTGGATTTTTCCCTGTCTTAAGCTCTTTGCCATGTTCTAATGATGAGACAATTAGCAGGAGTGCTTCCCTGGGTCATGCCTGGTAAGGGATCTGATCTCTGACTGTCGGGAGTGAATGTTGCCTCTAGTAATTGTGGGTGTGCTGTCACAGGCTTATAGTTTACTTTGGGTCAGGACCTACAGGTTGCGCTCCTGCATGTTGTTTTTTTTTTTTTTTTATTGAATGAAAACTTGTCTGAATGGACTCTTTCACAGCCCTTTATAAGGTGTTCACCGTGTTGTGTTACCTGGAAGTAAACCTATTGCGAGACTGTAGATCGCTGACAATGTGCATTCTGACTATCAAATAATACTTTGTCGTCTACATCTTCTATTAATGGCAATTCACCTATGACTCTTATGATTTGACCGATCTATATTTTTAAATACTTGAATCTACACTTTCTCCTTTGTGAAAATCTAGTTCTCTAAGCATTTGCCAGCCACTTGCCATGGTCACCCACAGACGTCCCTTGAATATTACAAAATAAAGCCACTCCAGGCATTCACAATGACGCTACATAAAACAGAGAGGATATCGACATAGCAGGTAGAGTCGTGAGAGTAGTGTGGGAGCTACTGTACTTGCAAGTCCTGGAGTTTGAGCTCCTACAGACTGGAAGTGAGCCAGATAATCTGACCGGATCCAGTTAGCTGAGACCACTCCATAACTCTTTTTAATTTTTACTTATTAATTCTTTATTTATTTTTGTAGTTCCTAAGGTAAATGATGTATTGCACTTTATATTGCTTTTTGTGTATATGTAATATTATATAATGTGTGCATGGATGGACTAGGGTTCTGTAACGGCCCCAGCATTCTATAGCACATGACAAGGGGGGTCACAGCGCTTGGGGGCATGACCTAGCAGCACCAGTCCCCAACCCCCCTGGCTCTCAGAGTGCCAGTGGCAGAGCTGCTCGTCCAGCCTCTAGTGCTTTGAAGCTGAGCAGAGCTGCTTGGCCAGGCTGTTATGCTGGACCATCCCATCATCCCATCAGCCCTTCTGGCATTTGCCAGATTGCCAGTCTGGCCCTGTTTGTGTTTCATAATTAGTCTATAACGCTAGTTGCACTTTTGTGACCAAATTATTCTCTGCGCCTCAATTGTTCAATATCTAGAATGTCTAGAGACATACCTGCACCTGTAGAGAAAAAAAAATGGGATGTAAAGTTATGCTGCCTCATTGCTGTAGTCATGTGTACAATTCCAACCAGTGTCCTTTCTTTGTGTTTCCTCCCAAAGCCCAAATCATACTGGTATTTTGGCCTTTATAAAAAACCGTGTGCCTGGTACAAGGATGGTTCTAGGTGATTGCGTAGTCTCTGTGTGATATAGACCTTAATTTATACAGGTTGAGTATCCCTTATCCAAAATGCTCGGGACCAGAAGCATTTTGGATAACTGATTATTCCATATTTCGGAATATTTTTTTATATTTTAATGAGGTATTTTGCATTTATTTTGTTTAAACACATGAAATACACACAAATATATTTTTTGTGCATGAACAGGGTTCCAAAACATGAAACAAAGTTTGTGTACTATCTCAGGCACTGAATTTGAATGTCAAGCAATCATTTTCTCCCACATATTTAGTGCCAGTTACAGATCATGTCCCCAGTAGTGCCTGTTACAGATCATGTCCCCAGTAGTGCCAGTTACAGATCATGATCCCAATAGTACCAGTTACAGATCATGTCCCCAGTAGTACCAGTTACAGATCATGTCCCCAGTAGTGCCAGTTACAGATCATGTCCCCAGTAGTGCCAGTTACAGATCATGTCCCCAGTAGTGCCAGTTACAGATCATGTCCCCAGTAGTGCCAGTTACAGATCATGTCCCCAGTAGTGCCAGTTACAGATCATGTCCCCAGTAGTGCCAGTTACAGATCATGTCCCCAGTAGTGCCAGTTACAGATCATGTCCCCAGTAGTGCTTTTAGCAAAAAAAATTGCATTCTGTAATGAGGGATACTCAACCTGTACACTTAAAAGCAGTAGCAGGAAAAGAGGTGTGTGTGTATGTGTGTGTGTATATATATATATATATATATATATATATATATATATATATATATATATATATATATATATATATATATATATATATATATATATATATATATATATATATATATATATATATATATATATATATATATATATATATATATATATATATATATATATATATATATATATATATATATATATATATATATCTATATCTCTATCAAATCGGGGTACGGTCGCTATATCGACACTATGAAGGTTGACATACATTAGGTCAATGACTAAAAGGCGACAGTGTTTAGGTCGACATATGAAAAAGGTCAACAAGCATTAGGTCGACAATGGGGAAAGTGAGCAGTCGAAAGGTCAACATAGGTTTTTCAAGTTTATTTGGTACTTATATAATATCTGGGCTCCCGTTTTTCTTATGAGACTCGCGGGGCTCGCCATGCTTCGGGCACGGTGGCTCGCTGCGCTCGACGCACTATATAAAATCAACTCCATGCGTAGTTGGATAGTAGGGGTATGAAAAAATGGGGTGCATTTAACATGGGAGCCCAGATAATACATAAGTACTGTTTATTTTTTTAGCCGACTTGTGCCAATAGGCAGTATTTCATGCTCTACCTTCCACTAGGGCATGGAGGGAGAATATAATGCTGAGCACAGTGCCTGAAACAAGGCGAGTGCAGCGGTACAGTTTAACAGTGTCCATGTCTACTTACGTCAATTTGGGACAATTTTTTATTTTTTTTTAAATCTCATGTTTACCCTTTGACTGTCGCCCTAGTGCTTGTGTCGCGATTCCGACCCTGTTGACCTTTGCCATGTCTATCTATTTCATGTGTTCACCTAATGCAGGTATGTCCAAACTGTGGCCCTCCAGCTGTTGTGAAACTACACATCCCAGCATGCCTTGCCATAGTTTTAGCATTTCCTAATAGCAAAACCTGTGGCAAGGCTTTTAGTTTCACAACAGATGGAGGGCCATGGTTTAGACATGCCTGACTTAATGGATGTGGACCTTCATAGTGTCAAACCTATGACCCATGCCCTATAATATCATATATAGCGTGGACAAGTAGAGACTTTAGACCTAATTCAGACATGATCGAAAAGCTGCATTTATTTAGCAAATGGACAAAACCCTGCTGCACTGCAGGACAGTCAAATGTAACCTGTGAGAGAGAGTTAGATTTGGGTGGGGTGTGTTCAAACTTAAATCTAAATTGCAGTGTAAAAACAAAGCGTCTATTATTTACCCTGCACAGAAATAAAACAACTTCCCCAAATCTAACTGTCTCTGCACATGTTACATCTGCCCCACCTGCAGTGCACATGGTTTTGTCCATTTGCTGAATAAGCAGCTTTGAGATCCGGTCTGAATTAGGCCCTTTGTCCGTAATGACTATTCAGTTTTTATTTATTTTGTAGAATGTACTTAAAAAAAATGCTAGCTATAAGCTAATTGGTGGCTATGAACAACTTTTAAATGTTGGCCCTTAGGTGCCCGTTTATTATTGGATTGCATATGTAATGCCATCTGGGTGGCATTTACCGCCCAGGATCGCATTGCAATATATCATCCTCTCGGGTGATTATCATCCTGCAGATGCAGGGACAGGGGCTCCGAAAGAAGTGCTTTGCCGGGTTTTGGGGGTTTCCGAATGTGCGGTTAGCGCTGAACCCGCTGCCTGGACTGCCCTGCCGGCAGCATGGCCTGTAGCTACGATGGTCTTAACGCCATCTCAGAATGGTGTTTTTCAGGGAATTAGCCGCAAATATATAATAAATGGACCCCATTAGCAGGAATGTGGTGTGTTGAGCAGGATTGACAGCAGGATAACTTTTTTACAGACCATATATATGCAGTACCTGAACTAAAATAGGTGTGGGTCATTGGTTTGATCCTAATCTAGGTAGATCTAGTATATGATGACTGTCACCACATATTGTTAACCTAATTGTGTGCAATTTATCTTCAGATAGCAAATATAACAGCTACGTTCCTAAAAGGCATGGGAAATGGTTAATTTATTTATTTATTACCAGTTATAGCGCACACACATTCCGCAGTGCTTTATAGAGAATAGATGTACATTCACATCAGTACCTGCCCCAGTGGAGTATACAATCTTTATTCCCTACCACATATACAGGCAGATGCATTCATTCTAGGGTTAATGTTGTTGGGAGCCTGTTGACCTCCCAGTATATATTTTTTGGATTGTGGGAGGAAACGGGAGTACCCGGAGGAAAAAACACAAGCACAGGGAAAATATACAAACGCCACACATTTAGAGCCATGGTGGGACTCTAACCCATGACCTCAGTACTTTAAAGCAGTAATGCTAACCATTGCACCATCCGTGCTGCCCATATTCCCAAACTTCAGCAATGAGCGAGGCTGAATTCTACACAAAGTATTTTTATGGTAGGCCGGTACCCATTGGGCCTTATTCTGGTTGGTGCGGTCCATGCCGAATTATTTTGGAGGGCGCTTTTTAGCCGTCTGTGCATGCGTAGGCAACGCAATGCGCATGTGCCACGCATGGTCTACGTACTCGTTCTCACTAATACCATACAGAAATGTCCACCGAATTGACTCGGGAAATATGGGCGTCATTCGGACCTACACAAGGGCGTGGATTCAAAGTGGGAAAAACTGGGCGTAAATATGAGCATACACGAGGGAGTGCACGAACTCTGGTAGGCGTGCATTCGGACAGCACACCGACTGCAAACGAATAAACACACATTAAATATGCAGTCTTCATAAGCAATTTTCACTTTGCGGAGACCACTTGTTCATGCGCTAGGCATCCGGTTCGCCCAATTAGTACGCCCGCACCTGAACCACTCTCAGCTGAACACAATACAATCCACTCCTCTACTCATTAGTGATTAATTACACTCTTTTCATAGCTTCAATTGGAAGCATTGCTGCCTAAATGGACCATTAGTAAATACACAAATATATGCTGAAAGCACGACTGCATTCTTGCTATTTTACACACATTTACACTGCAAGCAATGGTCAGAAATTGGTATCACTAATATAAATATACATGTCACTTTTACATTCAGCAATAACAGCACACATTTGGGGATAAAAATAAAATGTATTACCTTTCAGGAAAACATAAGAATTTTTGGTACTTATGTATTATCTGGGCTCCCTTGTTAAATGCACCCCATTTTTTCATACCCCTACTATCCAAATAAGCATGGAGTTGATTTTATATAGTGTGGCGAGCCACCGTGCCCGAAGCGTGGCGAGCGGATGCGGTCTCATAAGAAAAATGGGAGCCCAGATATTACATAAGTACCACATTTTTTTTATTACAATTAAAAACAATCCTTTTTTTTATGAGGTAGGCTAATTGCATAAGTGTGTCATGTGGCAGATGTATGAGTTCAGATAACAGTCGTGAGTTTTGCGGAAATACCCTGCATCGGTGCGTATGGGCAGCTTCCCGTCCGTTCTGACGCTGTAAGACCGTGCAGAATCTTTGTGTTGCCACCGCACACGCACGGTTTGGATGTTGTCCAAAAACACACCCTCTTCTTAGAGAGTGAGTCCGTCCGAATGCGGAGGACCTGTGGGCGTTTGTTCTTACAATCTTCACACAGCGTGGCGTTCGGTTAGCTCCGAAAGAATTCGGACCGAACCAACCAGAATAACCTCCATTGTGAGGTGCAAAGACTCATACAGGGGGAAGACAAAGGCAGTGGGAATTAACCTATGCCACAGCAGAGGTTGGTGTCAAGGGGGTATTGTATATTGAAGTGTATGTGTTCTGATTCCAGCAGTTACACCAAGACATCCATGGTTAATCTGGAGTGTGAATACTAGATTAAGAACTAGGTTCCAGCAGGTTACTGAGAATATGAATAAAAAAATTATATAGTGATTTGTTTTCAGAAACCATC
Organism: Crinia signifera; assembly: GCF_055691185.1. Classification (NCBI taxonomy): domain Eukaryota; kingdom Metazoa; phylum Chordata; class Amphibia; order Anura; family Myobatrachidae; genus Crinia; species Crinia signifera. Next base: position 109,824,993 of record NC_139224.1, read on the forward strand.
CAAACTGCATTCTTTGGAAATGTTATACTTTTATTTGACACTAAAGTGAGAGCTTTGATTAATATAAATATAGTATTACATTAAGGAAGGTTAAAGTTTTCCATTGAAGGTTCCCGAGAGTAGACCCTCCATACCATTTTTCAAGAACCTGTGTGTATATATAGTGAAACATTATTACTTTTGTGCCCAGCTCTACAGTGCTATGGGAAATACTCTATAAATAATCCAATTCTTAATTTGAGTCAACAAGGAAGCTGTATATATTGATATACTCTTACAGGAGAAACCTCACTGCTAAATAACCTGTCCCTTTAGAATTGTCACCTTCTCCATTAAACCAAATCCCCACCCACCCCCATCTTGTTTACCTCATGTGTTAGATTTTTTGTGTAATTTCTCTGATGTTTAATGGCCATTACAACTACTAATAGAGTATCTATTTTGATGTTTTTTTTTTATGTTTGTATGTCTCTAGATATGGATATTTTACAGTCATGTAAAAAAAAAAGTAAACTATATAAAGTGTTTCTTAATATCCTAACATAATAAACAATCATCTAGTCCCCATGAGTCCTAAATTTGACAAATATTAATAACATATTGTACTTTTTTATTTGACAAGTAAACATTCAAAGTAATATATGGAAGGGGTGGGAGAGTCCAGATTTGGATTGGCCAAGTTCATGTATAGATCACAGCCCCATTGGGTCGGCTTGAAATGTCTTTAACAGGGCTTGGCATAGACAAATGCCCTCAAACCTCAATGATCTAGAGCAGTGGTTTTCAAACTCTTACCCTCAAGTCTTCCCAACAGGTTATTTTTAAGTAAATCGGTCTGTGCAAACAGGTGGGATATTTACTAGCCCAGTGAAATTGAGTAAATCTGAGTATGCATTGGAATGATGTTGGCACAATACCATTTGTAATAACAAATCTCCTACATCGCTCAGTTTGTACTTGGGATTGTGTGCTCACGTGGTCGCTAGCGGTGTGTATGGTTGAACAAATCCAGAAAACATGACATGGAGTTGGCAACCAGTGAACTAGAACCGTGTTTTAAGGATGAGTGGGCTCGTACAATAAAAAAACAACTAGTGTTCTTGTAATTAAAATAATTTCTTCAAACTATTATTGTTAATGTTAGCTCTGCAAGCTACTAAATTATGGAGATGGTGAACTTTTAGGATTTGGTGAGGAGTAGGTGGTATCTAGATCATTTTGTCCTCATGTAAGTAAATCTGACAAAAATTGTTTGTGTTCATCACTGTTGTATGTATGCTGTTTATTAAATGAATGTGTGTGGTGTCAATTCAACTTCAGAAGAGCATGTAAAATAGATCTCTCTACTAACTGATTCAGTATGAAATCCCGGCGGTCGGGATCCCGGCGTTCAAAATCCAGATGCCGAAATCCCGACAAGGGGGGGACGTGGATTGCCCCCCCTTGCGGGCTTGGTGCCTCGCTACGCTTGGCACGCTAATTTATTCTCCCTCCAGGGGTGTCGTGGACACCCACGGAGGGAGAAAGTGTCGGGATTCTGAACGCCGTGATTCCGACCGCCGGGATTTTAACTGCATCCCCTACTAACACTGTTTGTTATGGTCACTGCTGTTTGCAGCCTGAGTAATGCCAGCACAATGGCACAACTGGGGAATTGGGCTGTATACCCATTCCACCTCGGAATAAATGACTTTCATTGGAAATTGTTGAAATGGGCTGTAAGATACAGGTACACCATTCCTGCCTATTATAAAAAAATGTTTTAATGTCTACTGTGGGCAACTCCAGAGGTGAGATTAAAGAACCAATGCAGAGATGCATCAAGCCTTTCGAAGAGAATGGCTAATTTGGCCAACACTCTGATCAGTTTCTGTCAGTGATCTAGCACTTTCTTTAAAATAACAATCTGATTTGATTTTGGTAACTTCTATACTTTCTCTCTTAATATATATCACTTTAGACAGGTGATGTGATGAGGCAATTTGTGTCAGAATGTACTACTGACTGATCTGACTTATTATGCTACAGTGGTTGGCCAGTGAATTGCAACATCTCACCACCATTCAAAAAAAAAAAAAAAGAGTAGTAACATCCACCCAGCTAAATTTGGGATGTCATTGGTATTTTTACAGAGTACCCAGAAAATGATTCCCAACTTCATGCCTCAAGTACCCCCAACAGCTCATTGTCCAGGTCGCCCGAGATACACACTGCAATGCTGTGTGCTGAGCACACATTCCTACACCATTTAAGGATTTCAGATTCTTAATTTTTTTTTTTTTTATGTGAATTTTCGCAACGGCCGCTAATTGTTGAATTTGCGGGTGATTCAGACAATTTAGTGTCTGTTTCCGAAAAACGTGGCCAATTCCAACATTCGGAAAAATTGAATACCAACTGGTAGGATTCGTGATTGAATACCCCGGTTAGTGTATTATTTTTACAAATTTGCATCCAGTGTATTTCTGAGTTGTGAAGATGAGGAGAACCGATGATTTGTATTTCACTGCAATTACCTTTTTGTGAAGTTTGTGCTCCCTTTTTTTTTTTTTTATTACCGGTATGTTGTAATTGATTGTGAGGGGAGATTAATAGTGCTAGTGTATTTCATTTTTTTCATTAGGTTAGAGAAATATATATAATTTTATTAACTTTTATTAACTTTTCTGTTTATTGAACTTGATTTTTGTTTTTCAATTTCAGTTTTTATAAATGCTGCCTATCTTCTACATTTAAGTTCTGAATGATTCTGTTCTGTTCTTCCTGTTTTGTAGTCATTGATCAGAAATATCTGGCCAACAGACTCATTTAATTATACGTGAACATTTGTGGTGCTATATTCAATGGGTCGACCTTGCACATAGGCATATGCAACGTTCTGTATTCATTGGCTGTGCTGCAGGGCCGACCTGATATGTATGGGAACAATGTTTATTCACAGACCTATCATTTGTAAACACTGACCGAAGCGGTTAGCAATATTTTATTTGTTGGCTATACAGGTTGAGTATCCCGTATCCAAAATGCTCGGGACCAGGAGAATTTTGGATAACGGATTATTCCGTATTTCGGAATATTTTAATATTTCAATTATGTATTTTGAAGTATCTTGCATGTATGCTGTATAAACACATAAAATACACACAAATATATTTTGTTACTACATAAAATACACACAAATATATTTTATTTGTTCAAAAAACAAGGTTTCAAAACATGAAACAAAATTTGTGTACTATCTCAGATATTGAATTTGAATGCCAAGCAATCATGTTCTTGCACATATATAGTGCCAGTTACATATCATGTCACCAGTAGTGCTGTTACAAATGTCCCCAGTGAGTTTTTAGCAAAAAAAATATTTTTTTTTCACTTTCTGGAATGTCTGGTTTTCGGAATAATTCGGATAACGGATACTCGGATACGGGATACTCAACCTGTATGAACGACCAAAAAGTTAAAGCACTTTACATTTTCAGAAAATAAATCATATTACATAGGAGACAGCCATCTTATGTGCTGTTGGTTATAGTGGAAGAATATTTAACCAAATTAATTACAGAGTACAAGATACCTTTCGGTTTGTGTTCATCCACCCACAAAAGCAACATGTGAGGCAACCATTTAGGGACGTGGATTTTTCATCTGCAGCTAGGATCGCGACAATCCACTGCAGTTATCGGCAGAACGGGCCCAACTGCTTCTAAAGTCGGGCTTGTTCTGCCGTGATCCCTCTTCAATGCTGTCTGTAAAGACAGCATTGAATAGCGGCGGCACATTGAATACCCCCTTAGAACTTAGACAAAAGGTCCAAGCTAATTTTGTCTGCTGCAGAAGGTGTTGTTGAAATTGGGGCCTATATGGACCAAATTTTAGGGTTGAAATTATGGATCTTGTGGGAGCAGGGGCCCAGGTGGTGCGAGAGGTCATAAGGTCCTAAAAATGTTTGAATCCTCACTTGCTCAGTAGTAGACGTTTGCAACAGTAGCACAATACCCCAGTGCCACACTTCCTAATGTCCTATTCATTAGCTCTTATAATTAGTCAAGTACACTTTCTTTTGTTCTTTAGAAGTGTTTTTTTTTATTTATTTTTATTAATATAGAATTTTAACTTTTTGGAGTCTCAATCCTTTAGATTTTCTCTGGACGTCTTCTACTGTATCACTGGCTATTTTATTTTTCTTTTTTTAAATTATTATTAGTAGATTGCACGTGGAATCATTTAAAAAAAGAATTTGCTTCAAATGTTTCCTACCCTGATTTAATAATGATTCCAAATTTTATGGATAACAATGAAAAAATATTTTAACTTCCCTCTTTTTCTTTAAAACAATAAATCTAGAAATAACTGGTAAGGAGTTTTATATAGGAATCAGATGGTGATATTCGAGACCCTCAAAGTTTGTGTTTCATAAACATTTTTACATGACTTTTTAACTATTATTGGACTGTGCGCATTAGTTTTTCCTTGTATGGTTTACTCTTGTGAGCTATCCTACACCACGGAGTACAACAATCAAATTTGTATTTAAACTAGAGTTCTTCTGTGTACATTATTGGTAATAAGCTTTCAAAAATGATCAGAAGATATTATACTATAATAAGGTGGGTTTTTATAGATCTGCCCGTTTGTGTAAATAGATAGATTAGTAGTAGACCCATTTCTGTTTGCTTTGCTATATTCTTTATTCCTGTCGTACAAGTAGAGTCCTGCAATCCCTGAATCTACAGCTCTATAAATTATGTGCAGTTTGTTTGTGTCTTGTGGAGGTCTTAACGGAAGTGTGTGAGGCGCTAATAACCACAGTGTGATTAATGATAATTTCTCTGTGTGAGATTTCCCCTTGGTATCATCTGGCAATGTCCTGGGGCACAAAGCAGTAAAAATAAGAAGTGCTCGTCTTTCTGTGTGATTTGTCCCATTTTTGCAGGGGCTGCTACCTTTCCAGTGGTGGTGGTTCTAGTTCTCAGGCTAGCAGCATCTTATTTCACACTATTTTTGTTATTCCGTTTGCAGTAGAAGTTTGTTTATAAGCATTAAACCGGGTGTATGAAGGATAACTTGAATAGCAGGATTATTTGTAGTTTTTATTTTTACTTGTTGAAAATGTCTTCTGTCATCTAGATAAGTTTCCGGTTAGATTCTTTAACCGCATATATTTGTGTGTACACATACACACGGTGCAATTTTAAGCCTAATGGATGATTTTTTTTTTTTTTTTTGACTATGCGATTTTGGCTAACTGCAGTTGCGATTTTGGCTATTTTGCTATTTAGCCCTAGGCCAAATATATTCTGCAAGCAACAGTCAAAATAGACTTGCCTACACAGTCTATTTTCCCTTGCGATACCGACGCCATTGGGCCATGCATCTGTATCGGAAAGAAGCCTCCTTAGCACTGTGCAATTTTTGGCTAGCTTACCATCCTATTACTATATAGTTAAAATTATGACCAAAATCACACCTTGTGTGCACAGCATTAGCTCAGTTATTACGGTTCAGGTAGGATTCAGGTTAAAATAACAATCTGTCAACTATTTGCATGTTAACTATTTGACTCTGACGACCATTTAACTGCTGGACTTATGACCCTGTGGACCCTCTGGTGTCAACCTATGGACTCTCTATATACTGTCAACTTTTTAATCCACACATTCCAATCTGTGTGGATACAAAAAGCAGGGCAATAAAGTGCACCAGAGCTACTGTACGGGGCGGAATAGGGGGTAAAGCGAAAAAAAAAATGGATGACCAACGATTTAAAAGAGTAAGCAAAATTAGGTCCTGGCCCAACTAAAGGTATAGAAGCAGGTAGGGCAAGTTTAATATGAGCAGAAATATTTAAGCCCCGTGCACACTAGCCAATTAGTGCCTCTGCCGATTTAGTTACCTGTATCGGCAGAGTCCTCGGTCAGACTATCAGACTAGATAGTGCATACACACTGAAATTCTATTGGTTACTGATATATCGTTAAGTAAAGACACTGGTTCCGTAGCTGTGTATGCAGTTGCTGACTATATAATAAGATTGAGCTGCATACACAAACGACAGGGTGGTAGTTAACAATGGCATTGTTATTGACATTGGGGTGTATTCAATGCCGGGGGCGAGCTGTGACAGCGAATAGTGCTTCCTGTCACAGCGTGCCCTGTCAGTATTCAGCTGACCCCCCTGCATATGCTGATCCCCCCTCGCTCCAAAAAAATGGAATCGGCTTATGCGCCCGCAGAAACGGTGAGATTCGCATGTAAATGCGACGGGCTCACAGCATTAGCCGTGAGCCTTGCTGTTTGGAGGAAACCTCGTCGTCCTCTGCCAGCGATGATTCCCCTGGAACATTGAATAGAGTGAGCGGCCAGCACGGGGGTTAAACACCCTCGTCGGCCGCATTGAATAAGGGATGTTGTGTTTGTGTGTGTTTTTAATATATAGCTTAGAAGGGCCTTTTTGAGGCCTTGTGTTTGGGACTTTAGATGCTAATTGAACTCTAAGTTCTATTTTACACGTAAAGCTATCCGGCATTTGTGGGCTACATGCAAAAGCAGTCTTTGTTTACCCTGCATATAATTCAATTAATGTATTTTCACCCTTTGCTTTGCAACATTTTGTTTTTTTTCCTTTTGCTCTCAACGGACACAGCCCATAAATCTTCAGCTAATATGGCATGTACGAACCATATGTATGAATATTCTGGTGTCTCCTCGGATATGTCTAGCGCTTTTTCTCCAGACTGGCAAACATGTATAGAAATGTATTTAAAGAAGTGTGTAAACTGTTTTTTTTTATGTTTAATGTGTGAATGTGTAAAGTGCGATCGCATAGGCGGATGTTGCTAAGCCTTTTCTGAGCTCTGCGCAAATGAGTCCTGTATTTAAGAGAGAATCAAAAGAAAGCACTCTGCATAAAATCCAGCTTCATTTCGAAGCCACCAAGGAAAAGTGGCGAGTAATTTTATTTTATTCTTCCTCCTGTTTAGAAAAGAACGCTATCATTTTCTCTCAAATTGGAGCTGTGCTTTTTACCTTTTTGGAGGGTGGAATATAACTTAAAAAATGCAGCCTTAAGCAAAAAGATGAAATGTAAAAGCACAAGTTAACAGCCATTTTAACCAAAGACTGGTTTATCCTCTCAGGTATTTTGTTGTATATGTGTGCTGCTGAATTAAATACCCCCCCTGTGCTAGTGAAGACTTGGACGACTATCATTACCAGCAGTTTTAAGTCTGGACCTCGTTGAGTTAAGATTTATCTACCATGGTTGTATGGGATCATTTACACAGGCATTTCTTGTGATGGCTGCAGCTTTACGCCTCTCTAGCCTGTGAGAGAGCGGACAGTCCCCATCTGTCCCTCACATCGAAGCCATGTTTACAAGGTCTTGTCTTACTGCCCAGTCTGCCAGACCCCATAGATATTACTGTATAAATTGCAATTACATTTATGAATGAATACAGGACCGCTTTGTAAAACAAAATAAAATGAGACTATGAATTTATATTTGTATAAACATTAATTTTTATTGTAGCCCTAGGCATGTGCCACCTGGGACAGTTTAGCTTCACTATTACACATTTTTTTTCTTATTGCACACCATTGGTGGCATAGCTATAATGAACCTAGGACAGCGGTCCTCAAGGCACCTGAACAGTCCAGGTTTTAAGGCTATCCATGCATAGCACAGGTAACTTAATTATTGTCCATTTAATTACACTCTCTGTGCACAAGATATCCCTAAAACCTGGACTATTGGGGTGCCTTGAGGACAGCGTTTGGGACGGCGCTCGGTAAATGTTATGGGGGGTTATTCAATGTTGATTCAAACTGTCCGAACATCATCTTTTTCTGACGTCCGTTCGACAGTCGGAATTCAATCTTCCGACTGTATGGAAATGTTCTAAAAATCTGAACAGCCATAGGCTGTCAAAAAGCCGCGGTTTCGTCAATCTGGAAGGCTGTTTTTAAAAAGTGTAGATTCTATTTTAAAAAATAAATGAAGTTGTATGTACATGCCTAAAGCCCCGTACACCCGGGGGAGATATATTGCTCAGCAATATATGGCTGAGCAATAGATTGCTCAGTTTCTCCTTTTCATCAGCGACCAGAGATGGTCGCTGATGAAAGGGAACCTCTGCCTGGCGGTGCCGCAGAGGTAATCAGCTGGTCGCAGGAGCAAGCTCCTGCGATCAGCGATTTAGAATGGGGCTGAAAACGGGAGCGCGCACCCGGCGATTTATCGCACACTTCCATCACTGGCAATATGGTCGTCTGCAACCATATTTCCAGCGATTTCAGCCCCTATCGCCCCCGTGTGTACACAGCTTAAGACTGGCAGAAATAGCTGCACACATTGAATATCTCCCATGATATTTTCACCACTTTCTCTTTTCCCAATTCCTGGTGTTAACATGTTACATCAGTGTTTTTCAACCACTGTGCGATGGCACACTATTGTGCCTTGAGCTGTTGTCAAGTGTGCCACCAGATCTAGAGATGCTAAAACCAATTTACAGCCACCACCAGTTCAACTGATAGTTACTGGTCGTTTTTTATTTATTTTTTTTCATGTAAAAGGCCAATGTATTTTATTTTTGTTACCTGTGGGGACCAGTGTGTTTTCTTTTTCTGTGGGGGCCAATAGGTTTTTTTTTTTTTTTTTTTCTGTGGGGCCAATATGTTTTGCCCTGTGGGCATCTCATGGTGTGCCTTGGCAATTTAAAAATCTTATTTATTGTGCCACAAGGTAAAAAGGAAAGGTTGAAAATCACTGTGTTACATAGTGATAGTCCTTTAACTTTATTATTAAAAAAATCAATGCAATAAAGGTATGAATGTGTATTTTTATTAATTTGCCTTTTTGATATAGCAGTGACCTTGCCAGAAATGTTACCTGGAGATTCTAGGTTCTATTTCCAATAAACCTCCTACACAAAGGATTCACCCTGCAGGGACTTCTGTTAATGCTTTGTTATCATCTGGCCTGGTCTAGTGCTGTGTCTATTATACTTTCATTCCCTGTAAAGGTGCCCACACACTGCAACGAATTTTTGGCCGATTTCTGATAAATCGGCCAATATATCATCCGATGTTTACTGATAATCGGTCGTAAATTGTCCGATTTCGGTCCGATGCGTGCTCCCGTGGATCTTTTGCTAAATCTTCTGATCTTACGTGCTGCATGAAAGATCAGAAGATTTAACAAAAGATCCATAGGAACGCACACGGGATCTTAAAAGTCTTTTTGGCAAAGATGTGCGCTTGCCTGAAATCTTTTGTCCAGGACAGGCAAAAGATTTGAAGGCTAATTTATGCGCACATCTTATGATCGCAGATCTTCCTTGTGTGTGGGCACCTTTACACAGCTAAGCAAACATTTCACACCCTTTTTCAGGTAAACCAGTCTATGTATGTGTGTGTGTGTGTGTGTATATATATATATATATATATATATATATATATATATATATATATATATATATATATATATATATATATATATATAATCTCCAGCTATGGTATCCCAAAGGAGGGAATCCCAACAGAGACCAGGTAAGTATTCACTCCCACCGTAACACTCACCGATCGGGGTGATTAGCTGTGTAGTGGAAGCTCACACTGACTCTGGACTTCTTCACCATGGTTTTGTTTTGTCAGGGTGACTACAGACTAGTAACCATTACAACTTAAATGTTTACAGCCCTGACGCTAACAGAGACCTGCTCCCATACACCGTCTAGCTTTCCTGGATTTGATCATGCAGACAAATGGCCCAGGTGGATCTTATGCACCCTAGCTTCCTCCTCCCAGACTGACAGACAAATGACACACCCACATTAGATTTACAAGGGAGCTCTTCACACCTCCTCAGTTTTGATCAGTCACATGCCTTCAGCTGTTCTAGGCTGCAGGGAGAATTAATTAAATACACAAATCTCTAAAACTGGGTACACACTAGACCAGGGGTCCTCAAACTAAATAATTACAGGACCCCAGCAAATTACTGCAGAAGGTCATCACATCACATGTGTAGTCAGCAGACAAGTCTATGCATGGCAGCATTTTGGAGGTACAAAATGATGTAAAATAACAAATAATTCAACAGATTTTTCAGACTCCTTGAATTACTGTCTAAGATTACAAAAGTCATCAGCCTGATGGTCACAACATGGATTCGCGACCCCATGCTGAGAAGGTCAGGACCCACAGTTTGAGAACCGCTGCACTAGACCATCTGTCGTCCATTCCGACTGATCGTATGAGGCATAGCTTCTAGTGTGTACTTGCTATGTCATTGACTGTACATGCGCCTGCATGCAGAGCCGATGGAAGACATCGCTAGCAAGGGCCATGCTGTGGAATGCAGCATAGGCACCAGCACCCCGGCATCGGTGAGTGTGTATGCACTTGCTGATACCGGTTTCATCTCTGTCATTGTCACGCTGGGTACACATTGGCTAATGTGTACCCAACTTAAGACATGCTTTTTAGTTTTTTCAACAACACACTCATCCTATTGTGTGTGTTTAGTAAAGACGGTGGCACTTAGGTCTGACACCACAGAATACTCAAAACAACGGTTCAACTGATTGTCACATACGATATCCAAGTATCCTATATCAAAATAATAAGTGCAGTTTTCTCCTGGGTCCTAGTCGGAGTGCGAAGACACATCTTTGCTAACTTTTACTAAAGTCACTTGTGACATGATTCAAAGTGTTTTTGCCTGCGCTATTTTGAAGAGTTCTTGCGAATACATTTCTTTTACATTAGCAATCGATAGTGGAGTATGGGATATTTTTGGTAATGTGGAATGAAATGAGTAGGAGGGAGAATGCTGCTTATGTGAGGAAACTGGAGAAGACTCTTGCTTCTCAGGGAGAGTTTAGCGGCGAAACACCGGACTCATTTGGTTATGTTGGAGAGTCCATGATCTGTGTAATGAGGATTTAGCTATAACCCAGTAGCAATAAAGTCCACAAGGGACTATTTTCACTGACACTCTTACGGAACTTTCTTTTTGCTGCCTGCGGTGATTGCCTTTCACATTTGTTCATTTTTATGGCATTGGACTTGTTTTGATTGCCCCATTTTCAGTTAATAGAATTATATTCTCACCTGAGACTCGTGTAATTCTTCATGTAGCATTTTTATGAGGTATCTAATAGCATGTGTGGAATGATATGATCCACCTAAGCTATTTACACACGGGCACCTGCAATGCTGTTTTTATTTTTATTTTTTATTGCCTATACAACTGTTTTATATTTCATGGTGCAGTTTCTATACATTTAGTAGCTGCTTCTGCAAATCACAATCACTCCATAAGTTTTGTGTGTGTTTATTTTTTATGATTCATTTGTTTTAACATGTAAGAAAACGGTTGTTAACGTGTTGAACTCAAACACACGCAAACCCTTCCTACGTTGTATATAAAAGCAAGTTAGTAACTGCATTTATAGACTGACATAGAAATACTTAAATATGTTTACATCTACTTTGCTAATGTATATAATGTCAATATTTTCCATTCAGTAATTTGTGTGTGTAGACATTGAAATCAGGAGTATCTAGCAACCTTTTCTTTTAAAGCACGCTTTCAAAGGATTCATTTAATCAACATATACAAGGCTGGATTGAAAAGTAATGCCTCCATGGCTATAATATATTTTTATTGTTAACGCATTTGAACACTTTCACCTGTTCCCAAAGATGAGAGCACCTTTAAGGGTCAATACTTTAACTCTGATGACTAGGTGAAAGCTGCCATTCAGTCCTGGCGTCGACAAAAACCTCCAGCTTTCTTCTCAGATGGGTTTGACTGACTCGTCAAGCATTGGCACACGTGCGTGGAAATGGATGGGGACTACGTTGAAAAGTGAATAGTGCATTACATAGAGGATAAACTGAGTTATTATGAATGGGAAAAAAAATGTTCAAATGCATTCACCAAAAAAAAAAATATATATAGCCATGGAGACATTTACTTTTCAATCCAGCCTCGAATAAACAATAGTGGCAGCCATTTTGTGGCAAAATCATGGACTAATGTCGGTTCAGCAAATCAGTTGAGATCTGTAGGGCACCAGAATGAAAATTGAGGGAGAGTCACTCCCTCCCCATTTTGAGGTGGGAGCAGTTCCCTGCTTCAAGTGAGTGACTGGGATGTCCCTCAAGACAAGGGGGTGAAGGATAGGATAAAGCATAGGAAGTCTGATATACTGTTTGGCATCCAGGTTATTGAGATCTTCTGCACTGTGTATTCTGAGAGAGAAATTATGTAGGTATTTATATATTGCCATCAGACCTATCCACATGCCTATTAAATACCCCCAGACCTCTGCACATGTTATCAGGTCACATATAACTATTTAATGTCTGTCCGATCCCTGACTTACCCATTGCCATTCTTCTGATCACCCGTGCATGCATTCCGACCTCATTGTTACAAGGATTAGCCTTGTACACATCAAATGATTCTGGTAGGGCAAGGTCTGTCCACTCTGAGCGATGCAACACAAACTGTATCTGTCCTTAACAATATGGTTGGAACACTGTCATTTTTCTGCGCTTATGGATCCAGGTCTGATCTTCTTTTTATGTCATTTTCAGGAAGCACGCCCTGAACTGCCACAGAATGAAGCCTGCACTCTTCAATGTGCTTTGTGAAATCAAAGAAAAAACAGGTAAGGGAGTATCCCTGCATGTTCCAAGTCTGAGGACGCTGTGTCACCAGGTGTTTGCCCAATTAGCAGTGCCAATTATTATTATAATTCGATGCATGTTATTATTTTTATCCACCATATATATATAGGCTTTTGTGGTCAATCCCATTAAATATTTCATTAACATTCATGATGAAGTGGAAAGTGAGAGCTGTGGTAAAGGAGGATGCTGTTCTAAATTTGAGAGTACTTTCTAGTGTGAATAAATCTTCCGCTAACTTATGTTATTATGCCCTCTATTTTGGGGTTATGCTGCCTTCTGCAATCAATTGGGTATGTAATTATTCAGTGTTATAGGAGGCGGACAATGAAAACGAACACGTCTTATTTTATCATCGCATTTCGTATTGTAACTTGTTACTACTCTGCAGAAATCTCCTTGTCCTGGTGCTCATTCTTTGTATCTCAATGGCGCTCCTTTTGCAGAGTTCCTGGAAATGATGATCTGATGCTTGTGATTGGTTCCTGATTTGCATTGATGTACTCTATCTGGATAAAGTAGAGGGATACTTGCTGGGGTGCCCTCCTTGATGAGATCCAACATAGGTCCAACCAAATAGTAGTCCAGAAAAAGCGGCACTCACACAGGCTGTAATAAAACGGCCCTTTATTCGTCCTACAGTATCGGGGGCCCCCCCGTCGTGCTGCTGTCCCTGACGACGGGGGGAACCCCGATACTGTAGGACGAATAAAGGACCGTTTTATTACAGCCTGTGTGAGTACCGCTTTTTCTGGACTACTATATATATATATATTATCATTAATACATATCTGGTTTGAAACTGGGATGACAAATGTAGACATATATTTGTGTTTTTAAAGTTTTTTTATTTTATTTTATTTTTTTACCCAAATTTGTTCCATTTTGCACCCTTCTGATTGATGCCACGCACTTCCTATTTGGCATCTTGTCCATAGTGTTAACCAGGTGGAAATCAAATTTTTTTGGTTTTAAATTTAGTAAAGCAACCTTTTCAGCTTGGTGTGTTGAAAATCATAAAAAGCTTTAGCTTTCCTCGAGTCGCGTGTCACAAGAAATATCAATAATTTGGTGATATTTGCAGACCATAATAAAGAACAGCCACAATAAATAGTTATATTTTCAATATCCCCCCCCATCACACCAGCCCCACACTGTAGTGTCCCCCCATCACACCAGCCCCACACTGTTTCCATTGCACCTTTACCTTTCTGTCCAAACAATACTCAGCAAGGGTTGGGGGGGAGTGGTGCACTGCTCACTGCCTTTTGCCGCAGATCTGTTGTGGCTGCCGCCACCCGTCCCTTACACAGTGGAGGGGTGCAGCATTATCGAACCGGCAGGGTCGGGACACAGTGGCAATTTTCACACCTATTTTGACAAATAAATTTTGCATTCAAAGGGTTAATCTAGATATTGCTTATGGCTATCACTGGAAGAATACAACTCCTGCCATTTACTATCTATGTGGCTCATTCACCTCAGCTATTGCATTCCTTGCGATTCTTAATTGTTTGATCATGCATCTTGTTCCTCTCCCATTTCTGCTATCTTTTAGTCCCTCTTCCATTTTGCTGCCTCTCCCACATGACGTGTATGCCTACCCTTCTCCTATCCATTCTCTCTCCCTGCAACTGCTAATAGTACGGCCATCAGTCCATTGGAGTCAGGCATGATTTAATATGTGACAGGCAGCTCACAGGAAACGGTACCTGTTTCTCTACATTCCAGCCTCTCTATGCCTCTAGCGCGTTTAACCCTTTTATGTCAGAACATAAACTACTAACGACAGTGTGTGTATAATACGCTGAAATGTGTTCCTTAATATAAATGTAAATCTGTGGTATAGAACATGGAGATATTTTACATTTGCTGAAGAGTAGTAAATCCCGCATCTAGTCTAATGCATTACTGCGTGATATGTAATCTATCTTCTGCTCGCTCTGCAGCGTATGTGAGGGCTAGCATTGCTTGCTGTTCATTATATGTAACCTGCTTGTGGTTATCTCGGTGTAACAAGTGCGTATTTATATATGTGTGTGCAGAATATGATGCGGTCATATTGCTCATTGCGTATAAGGTTAATAATCATACATGATTGGCTACATTTTGGCGGGAATGTTGTCAATGTTTAGCATGGAAGATAACATGCGTGTTGTTTAGTTATAATTTACTTCAGTTGGACAACTTTCAGCTCTTCTGGTGTCTGTCTGGGTAGCGGGTTATGCTTAGACATGTAGTCCCACATGTGTATGGTCATTGAGCTAACCCTTTCTTAGACACCTTCCAGCTGAGGTTTTGTAATTTGCGCTCAGGTCAGCCCTCGGTAAAGTGCTTGTTTTGTGACTTTTTACGCCAAACCGTTAAGAAAAGGAACTTCCGTTCTACTGCAAATGTTAATCTCCGATCTATATCCAAAACACTAACCCAAGGGGGCATCTCTGCTTTCCTTGACTTCATAGTCCCCCTGACCAGATACCCGCCTTGGCCTGACAGCCAGAGATATCTTCCCTTGCACTACAGTATATTGCATATACTGTTATTTTCCTGTGTCCATAAAACCTGTGCTGTACTTGTTAAATTCTTCCCCAGCCCCCCTTTGCCTCTTTCTAGTTCAATCCTTCTTATTTCACATATCAGGATTCGGAGAGATTTAAAAGCTGTTATTTTCCAACTTCCAGACTCTCCTCCTCTCCCTAAGTTCATCCAGAGTTCGCTTGTGGTGGTTTAGGCTTTTCCCTGACTCTTTCACCTTCTGTCATCATAACTCAAGGGCAGACAGAGCTCCATCCAAAGGAGGAGGAGAGGGAACCATTGCAGGGAACATTTACTCTTTACTTCTGTACAGGATTCATTGCACTGAGCCGCAACTATAACAGAGAGGGAATATTTTACTCCTTAATTTACAATCAAAATCACATTAAACATTGCTTCTGTAAGCTGTGCATATAGAGATCCTATTCCTAAAAACACAGAATGGAATATGAGTTCACTAATACATGAACCAAACTTGTTAGGAATCAAATCTAGTATTCATTCTAGAACCCTGCATCTTCCAAAACTCATTCAGTTCCTCTTCCTTGCCTGGGGTGTCACTCGCTGTGCTGCTTCTAACATAGGCCCTTATTCTGGTTGGTGCGGCCGGAGCCGCACATGGTGCTCCGGCCGCACAAACCAATCCCCGCCCACGAGACGGATCGCCACGGCCGTCCGTACACGGACGGCTGGCGATCCGCATAAAAATGGTGGGGCGTACGCCTCCACCATGGTGGGAGCTGCCCCCTGCATTCGATGGTCGTCGACCATCGAAGGCAGGGCCGCACGCCACAGCAGCTCCCGCAAGCTGAGACCACACGGACAATCGTCCGTGTGATAGCTTGTATGGGGGCTGAGAGCTGACATCCGGCGACGTCAGCTTTCCGCCCCCATCAGTGGCGTCATGCCCTGATTAGCATGCATACGCCCCGCGTTTGCATGGGAACGCCCATGAAACGCGGGGCGTATACATAGGGAAATGAGGGTATGAAGCCCCTCACGCCCCTATACGCCCCCTTTGCGGCGGACGAAATACGTCTGCGGCGAATGGGGCTGCACATGCGCAGATTGACCTCTGCGCATGTGCAGACTAAAAACATCGGCGGTACGGCCGCACGCGGGCCGTACCGTCCGATACAGAATAAGGGCCATAGTGTGGTCTGTATTTCAGCACAACTGATAAGCAGACCGGACCTGTGCTAGAGGCAGCACAGCAGAGACACCCACCACAGACAGGGAAGAGGAGCTGACTTGTGGGTTTTGAGAGATATAAGGTGCTAGAATGATCACTAGAAGCTGTCTGTTTAGCTGCTGTGTGTTAATGCTACCACATCAAGGGGATAGGAAGCTTGTCGCCTCATTGCAGTACATATGGTGACGCAGCCGGGTATGGGTACTTGTATGCCACACTGCTGACCAGAATACCCTCCCCTGCACTGGCACAGCCGCTGCTGGCCACAACAGATCAGTCTTCAGGAGGATGTTCTCCATCAGCAGAAGTCCTTTTCATGCTTTGAAAACCCCAATGGGAGTGGGTCATGGACTCCCAGTCCTGTCATGTATATTGCATTTTCCAGAAGTCCCTTCTGCTTTTGCAGAAAGTTTATTTGCATCTTATTAGAAATAATGCAACGTGGCTCTGGTGTATGCTACACAAAGCCATCCTAAACCTTTGCTGAACCTCTCTGTCAAAAGTTTATGACCAAGTCTCAATTTATAGTGCAGCCAAATTCCAAGACGTAACAGAAGGAACACAGCATCCAAACTTTTTGGAGATCTCGAACTCCCCCACATAGAGTAATCCTTAACCGTTTCTGTCCATCTTCTTTTCTTCCATAGTTGTACCTTAAGGCTCGGTCATAGAAATGTCTTTAGAAGAACTTTTGCGCACAGTGTTTCATTCTGAACAGAAAGTAATTTATCAAGATTCTGTCACCATTCTGTTAGCGCGTCTGTAGAAAATAGGTGTGATTTTTTTTTGTTTTTTCCAGATATGCTATAATAGTTTAGAACGCCCACTTGAGCAAATCCTAAGTAATGGGAATTTTTTTTTTTTTTTTTAAGTGCTAGTTATCAGTCATTGTGCTATCACTATGTCCCTTACAAACAGAGCAATGTAGGGGCATTTTCTAAGTGATCTTGGGCCAGATTCTCTAAGCTTCAAAAGTGATAAAATGGAGAGTGATAAACAGACAACCAACCAGCTCCTGTCTGACATTTTTCAAACACAGTCTGACACAGCAGGTAGGAGCTGATTGGCTGGCTGTTTATCACTCTCCATTTTATGACTTTTGAAGCCTAGAGAATCTGGCCCATAGTGAGATGGCTTTCAAAATGCCTGTATATTGCTACGTGTGCAGGTCCCATCACTCTTTTTGAGGGTAATTGAACAGTGTAAGGTATTTGGGTTGCATCCACCATGATTCGTTCATCAATAGATCTGGATCCTTTCCTTTTCAAATGCTATTCTTCCTCCTGTTCCATTTTGTTATACAATTATGAACAGATATATAGATACTGTATGTCTATGTTCCTTCGTGACCTTATTGGGTTTGGTCTCCCATCCAAACTCTATGTAGCATCACTGCTTAGTCCACTGTTGAACATTTTGGGCAAGAAATAATGTTGCTAATTTGGAGTTTTTATAACTAATGTTAAAAAAAAAAACCCATCAAATTTATATTCTAAATCCAGTTCTTTATCCAGCCAGCAGGTTCTACAATTGTGAGGCCTAAGCCCATCATTTAGTTCCTAGGCTGTGGTTGGGACTCAGTGGGAGTCGTTGCCTGCTCTCACACACACAATGTAATTTTGCAGATCAAGAGCAAAGCCTGATGTATAGAATGTGCTTGGATAATGGGGCTTGTGAGAGAGGCAGCTCCCGACGCAGCATTGTTATGCTAATAGGCTCTCTGCAACACTCATTGTGAGGGCTGAGTGTTTTATTAACACCATAATATTGTTATTAATACATGCAGAGAGCGGCCATGGAGAAGCTCGGATCCCTCAGGCATCGGATCAGTATTCCAGCTGTGCTAGCCACTAAAGAAAGAGACACAAAGGAGACACTATCTCCCATTTCTAACATTTCAAAGTAAGACCCTACTAGCAACAGTAGGTCCACAGTGATAGTTGGAGAACAAGGATCTTGTACATAAGGCCTCTGCTATATTGGCTGGAGATTTTTGAATGAATCTTATGGGTACGGTGATTCGCTCTATACGACATGCAGTGAAATGTGATGTTTTGCATTATGGAACTATGGTTTCTTTTAGGTGTTTTGTTGTTTTATTTTATATTGTATTTTTACTTGAAGAGTTCATTCTAGGATACGTGCTGTGCTACAAAATATATTCTTTATTATTTGGATTCTTTGGTGTCTATCCAATATGGTGCAGAGTGACTAGCGCCAGGAGGGAGCTCCCGCAGCTATTCTTTCTATTTCTGGCTAGTGAATCTCTGTTTGCAGCACAGAGCAAACCGCATCCCCGTGGGGCAATTAAGTTGCAAAATGCTGGTACTCCTGACTAAACACCCGGGAGTAACAGCATTCTCCTACTTACCTTTTACCTCCTATGACACTGAGAACACTGTCTCTGACCGATTATTATCCAGCATGCTAGATATTAAGTGCCAGGCGATATTATCACACAAGGCCATGCGTTGCTATGGTCCCTACACACTGTGATGTAGGGGTATTTTCTAAACACTGGTGAGATCACTTAGGAAATGCCCCTAAATCACTATACGTTGGGTACATGTAAAAGGCCAAATTGATTGCTTAACACAAATAACATAAGTCAGGTAGTTCATCCGTATAGGCCTGATTCAGAGGTCGATGCTATTCTGAATCTTTTGCAAATGAGAGGTGGTCTGAGTTCTGTGCATGCATCATAACTGCACTGTGCATGTGATGTCGGCTGCAGTGTGTCTAGATGCAGCTTGAGTGGCAGGCGATGCCGGGCAGGGTTGGGAAAAATGTAGACAGGCCAAAGCCAGGAACTGTGTTTTCACTGGCCATGACTGTTCCAGGTGGCTAGAATGAACACTACGATGGTCATTGAGATAGTGCCGGGACAATCAGGTCCGACTTGTCCTTAGGACAAGTCGGACTAATGTATGGGGGCCTTTTAAGATGAAGCACAGATTCCTCCCGCGTCCACCTCTGAATCAGGCTTTATATACTGTAGGCAGACATGCAAGGAAATATATGCTCTGTTACTGTGTGTGTGTGTGTGTGTGTGTGTGTGTGTGTGTGTGTGTGTGTGTGTGTGATTTTTGGGGTAAGGGTTTGTGCTTTTTTTGTGAATTTTTTTGCAGTAGGAGGGAGTTTTTGTATTTTCTGCCTTTGTGTGTGTGTGTGTGTGTGTGTGTTTTTTTTTCTAAAGTAGTGTCCAAGAGGTTGTTCCAAAAGCTAATAAATACATGAAATAGACTACAGTCCCTTAGCTCCTGCTTATACATTGCAGCCCTAATTTGTAATTTGTGTATTCTATAATCTTCTATAATATATATACATTTTTTTTAGGTGCCCATACACTGAGTGATGTGCTTCGTACTTCTAGATCGCATAGCATCTAGTACAAAAAGCATGAAATGTGCTACAGCAGCATGCTTTCTGTACTAAATGTGATCTAGTACAAAATGTACATGCTCCACATACTTTTTGTACTCTGTGATGTGGACGATCGCATCGCACCGGAATAACGCTCCGTGTGTGGGCACCTTTAACTGTTCGCTTTTCGTTGAACATTTACGTTGAGTGCTTTTTTACATCATCTTCATGTTTTATAGTATGTTTAGGCAAAGTGGCCAGTGCCCCAATTTCCATTACCCCTTTGATTTACATTTTCTTTCACCTATTGTCCCACATGTAGGAAGTACCTCATTCGGGCTTTCAGTGGACACTGCTGTTGAGTTGATCCAAAACTGTTTTTGTTAATTCTAGTGACCTGTAATATTTCAGTAGTGGATATTTAACATTTTTTGTTTGTGTTATCATGTGTGTGAATGCAACTGTGCATATAACTTGAACATCTGCGCAGATAAATACGAGAACAGCAAAACCGATCAGTGAAGTCTGGAATCGTCAGAATTTAACGGACGAATGTTTTCATCCCTTAAAATAATGGCCAGAATCCTTTGTTCCCTTCACTCCTTCAGCGTTTGCTTTATTCCTGCTCACTTCTTATTGTTAAACATTCCAGGAATTCAGGAGGCAGAAGTGGCTGTCATGGAATTATAAACCATCTGCTTCCAAGTTTCTGAAAGCATTTTTGGAAGAAACAGATGCAGCTTTTTTGCCTTCTGTGTCTAAATGCTAGCTACAGAAGCAGGCGATGTTACCGATGTTATCGGGGCAGAGTGGAAGCTTCTACAGTGTCACATCGATGTTTTGTGCTGAGTATTCAGCCTGAGATGATGCATTGATCAACATGTATTAAACAACTAAAGGTGCATACACAGTAAGCGATTTTTGCACGGGCAGGCAATTTTCATGGCGGTGGACTTCTTTCTATATAGCAGTACGCTATGGAAAGCCTACCACCCATCGCCAGTGGCCAGCAATTATGTGATAGTGCGCATCAGTGGTCTTTGCCAGGCCATACACACTGGGCGGCTTTCAAACTGAAAGCAGCTCAAACTGCAAGTGTGTGCAGCCTTCAAAATCTGTTTTACTGCTGCAGTTTTTGACGGATACAGAGCAGAGAGCGACATCCCAGCCAGGAAAGAGGAACTGCACATTTTGTGGTGGCTGCAGGGTGCTAGACCTTACAGCACCATCGACACTTTCAGCAGCCCTATGGTAGGTGCAGATTTCCTGTCCGAGTATGGCCTCCAGCATGATCTTTTAATCCTTTGTGCATGTGTCAGCATCACTCACAGCGACTGTTCTTTTAGTATAAATAAATACAAATACAGCCAAGTCAATGAATTGAAGTTTAGTTAAATATTGCACCCCCCCCCCCCCCCCAAAAAAAAAAAAAAAAAAACTGTTGCTGTGAGCTGCCCTTTTTAGCAGATATTTTGAGGATCTCTCACAGCAACATTGGCTGCTGCTCACCCAGATAGGACCGGGTGAGCGACGGGAGGCGGGCGGGCGTACGGAGAACGGCACTGGGTGAGCTGTGCTGCCCACCCGACAATGCCTCATCTGCTCTATGCTCGTATTGAGATTGCTGGAAATGGGGCCAAAGCCTGTCGGATTTGGCCGTGGATCCTCGACTATTCCGCAAATCCACTTGATTTCCGACTGGTCGGAGCATTCCGACCTGTCTGATAAAAACAGCTCTTATTGAATAGCGTGGAACCCCTTCTGACCTAAATTATCTTTTTTCGACAAGATAGCAGTTTCTAATGTAATTGAATATGGCTACATGAGTATTGGCATGGAGTGTGATTCAAAACCAGGCATTGTGGGATCAAGAGTTCTACATCTTATTTCTATGCCTGCATCACCTGCTAGTGTCAAATATTTACCATCCTGCGGCAATGTTTAGCAGCAGGATTGTACTGTAAGTTCCCCAACACTGGATTTTAGACACACCGAGAAAAGCATTTATAGCTGCAAATATCTGTTTAGCCGAGTTGTCGATAAATAAAAACAAAAATCAAATGCTCTGTACATTTGATCTGAGCTGAGAAGTTTAGTGTAAACAATTAGAACCAGAATATCTGTGCACCCCCCCCCCCCCCAAAAAAAAAAAAAATCAATCTTGAAAGCAAATACTGTACATTTATTTATTTAGCTTTTTAGATCAGCATTGTTATGCAGCACTTAGCAATGTTTGAGATAAGCTTATGGCAGCTATTCTATTAGCTAGCCCCAACGTATTTTATAACATCTGGATATCGCGATTGATGACAGTAGGATAGCGCCCTTAATAGTTGGCAGAGGTAGGATGAGTTTAAATGTTAACTTCATGATCCATTGCATGAAGTGAATGTGTAGTAGTCACAAATCATACAAATACTGTGTGTATGTATATGTAGTTTTCACTCAGTGGCAGGGGGCGTACCGGGCACGCCGACGTCACAGCTGGGGGCGTGCCCGGCCCGCTGACGTCATGAAAGGGGCGTGCCCGGGTCCTCGGAAGCCACTGTGCTGCCGGGGAAGCGCCGGGCATAGCCGTCTGCGGCGACGCTGGGCTTCCCCGTGAGGCTGTTTTTAGCGGGGCGATGCGAGAGGTGCAGGGGGCATTTTGCCCTTTAAAAACCGGGCAAGGTGCAGCGCCCCGCTAAAACAGCCTAGTGGGAACACTATGTATGTATGTATGTGTGTATATATAATATAATATATGCAGCATGCTCTCTGCTATTTTTTCTAATTATTTGTATTTGCTTTTCTGTAGCTGGAATTATGTCACAGCCTCTTCTGACATATTAAAAGTCTATTTTGGTCCTCCTTTTTTTTTACTTTTTAAAATAATACTTTTGCATCAATTTTCAGGATACATTTTATTTTTTTCATTTAAAATTCATGCCCTTGAAAAACAGCCAATGGAAACGGAGGTCGCAATTTTCAGCTGCACACATCCGTGAGAACTCCTGTAGGCCAACACTGCACATGTTACCTCTCACGCTATGGAGATGATTATGCTATGTTGGGGGAGCTCCTATCATTAGTGTTACAGACTGGTAATACCAGTGTAATGTTTATGTTAAGCCTCTTGGCACTTCTATTCTATAAATCTGAATAAAGTGACCGCTACACATGTAAGTACAAAACACCTACATATCCAATGCCGATCTACATTGATTAAATGTGATCTTGCATTGACCTGCTTTGTTGGCTTATAGTATAGTTGTCTTTGTACTGGAATGTTCATCCGGCTGCACCTGTCTGTACTGTGGTAAGGAACATGACGACTTTCCTGAGAGTGGCTCATTGCCAGATCTTACTGCAGATCCATTGTCCTCTCTCTGGAGTAACAGGCAATGTAGCCATGCTATGGTCAACCAACTTAGATCACATCATCTACAATGTTGACAAAGTTACCGCTGATTCTCCCAAAACAAAAGGCAGATGGCAGCCTCATTAATATATTAATATAAAATATAAATGAATGTACAGTCACCTGCCTGTTTTTTTAAATTGGGTTAGTGTGCGTGTATGTTTGTGTGTACTGTAAAAAAAACTTTAAAAAGTGATCCATTAAAAAACTAAACAAACAAAAAAACAGTGGGCACCTTGCTAAATCGATAACTAGCCCTCCATGCCTCTGAGCCTAGGCTAATATTGGAAGATAGTAGAAAAAAAAATGGCATGGTGTCTACCATGGGCTGGTTCTATTACGGCAGGAGGATTCCACGCGTGAGCACCCTTGATATAGTGTCAGCTGGCCAGACTGGTTCAGCTTCTTACTGTGTACTGGAAAATTGTGGTCACCATACGCAATCCCCCCCCCCCCCCCCCCCCCTCTTCTAATACCAACCTAAGCTTAGCAGCCTGGGGCTAGTTCTGATTTTGTGGGGGACCCACACTGTTTTATTTTAATACTTCACAACTTTTGAAGCTTATTAACCTTTCAGGTCCTAAGGGGCCCATACACGGTCCGTTAAACGGATCCGTTTGGGTCTTAATTAGCATGCATCGGATCGCATGCCTAGTGCATGCCTAGTGCATGCAATGCGATCCGATACGATGTTTAGCTAGTACAAAAGTATGTGCAGCACATACTTTTTGTACCGTACTACATTAACATCCTTCAACATTCAATGTAGACAATTAACATTAACATCCTTCAACATTCAATGTAGACAATTTTTTAACACAAAAAAATTGGACTGCAAAGTGATTTACTACAATCTGTGGATTTTGCTGATTCCCGTTTGGAGTGTACTAGTGTTTCCGCAGAGTATATTTGCATTTGCGTTTGCTTGGCCTTTTAAGGTTTATGGCAAACAGAGTTAAATATAAAATGTATGCATCTCCCCGTGTTTGCGTGGGTTTCCTCTGGGTACTCCGGTTTCCTCCCACAATCCAAAAATATACTGATAAGTTAATTGGCTCCCAACAATATTAACCCTAGGATGTCTGTGTGTGAGTGTACATGTGGTAGGGAATATAGATTGTAAGCTCCACTGGGGCAGGGACTGATGTGAATGTTCAACTACACTCTGTAAAGCACTGCGGAATATGTATGCGCTATATAAGAAACTGTTAATAAATAAAAAAAATAATAGTGTGAAGTAATAGGTGCTGGTCAGTAGTAGTAGTAGTACGTTTATTTATAAGGCGCCACAAAGTGTCCGCAGCGCCGTACATAGCAAAAAAAAAAAAATTACAAGGTAACGTACAGGGTGTGTTGAAAGATACAGTATAAATAGGGGTATAGCTGGTAGAACTAAAATCAGCATCAGTTCAGAAGTAGGTGTCAAAATTGTCAAGGAGACTGAAGATGAAGTAGAGGAAGGGAAGAACAGGACAGGAGCACAGGTGAGGTAATGAGGTAGGGTGAGTACGTGAGGAAGGAGGGCCCTGCTCATAAGAGTTAACATACTAAAAATAGGTGGGTGGACGAACGAAATACAATAGGATAAGTAGGAACGGAGGGGAACGGAGGCAGGATAGGAGGATCAAAAGAGGTTAGGAGGAGGGATAGGCTAGTCGAAAAAAGTGGGTTTTGAGGGAGCGCTTGAAGGAGGTAAGGGAATCAGATAGCCTGATGGGTGGCGGGAGGTTGTTCCAGTGCAGGGGGGCAGCGCGAGAGAAATCTTGGACACGGGAGTGGGAGGAGGTGATTAGGTGAGAGGTCAGTCGGCGGTCAGCGATGGAGCGAAGAGGACGGGAGGGAGTGTGGATAGAGATCAGTAAAGAGAGGTAGGGAGCTGTGGAGGAGGAGAGAGCCTTGTAGGTGGTGGTGAGGAGTTTAAAGAGAAATTGGAAAGGAATGGGGAGCCAGTGAAGAGATAAACAGAGGGGGGAGGCGGAGGTAGAGCGATCAATGGTCAGGATCAATGTATACATGTGGCAAGTAATAGAGGATTTGAACATAGGTGACAAGTCACCTAAAAAGTTGCAACCAAAGCTGCAACTCCATAGTTTTCAACGTGATCTTTTAAGTCCGCCTTCTGTCTACCAATTTCTTTGTCAACCTTTTGAACTGGTTGACCATTTGGTGTCAATCTAACATTGTTGATCTAATAACTCCTTGCCCATAAAAACATTGTTGATCCATTGCTCCACACCCTAATTAGCTACCCAGGATAATAGATTAACTCACCAGCGCATGATTAAAGAAATCTACAAAACATAAGCTGCTGGTGGTACTTGACGACTGGAGTTGAGATCCGATTATAATATTTTTAATCTTCAAAACTCACAATCCTAATCTGGATCTGACTTCATTATCCGGTGATTGCTAATGTGTAACCAAACAAAAAGTATCCTAATTGTGTAATGTTTATAAGGAAAACTGCATATTGGCACTATTAGAATGTGCTACTAGTATTTGTGACCCATTTACTGTTGGGATGCTAGTCTGTCTCTCCCTCTCACCTGCTCCTTGAAGTCACCAGGTCACCATCAATATATTGTATGTATGGTCTGTCTGTGGGATGAGGGCATTAGGTTGACAGCCATTAGGTAGACCACTATAGGTCAGCACATGAAATAGGTTGACGTGGAAAAGTGAAACTTGAAAAAGGTCGACATGAGGTTTTCATGTTTTTTTTGGGGGGGGGGGGGGTTCATACTTTACTATACAAGTGGCCATAGAGCGGAATATATGCGTAGTGAAACACGGTGCCCAAAGAATGGCGAGCCATGCGAGGGAGCCCGGTACACTTATACGTGTCCATCTATCCTTTAGACAACATAGACTACCTAAAAACACATAAACTCATTTCAACCTTTTCCATGTCAACCTAATGCTTGTGTTGACCTCATGCATGACAACCCATTGCATGTGTCGACTAAGTGACTGTCAACCTCTATAGGTTGACAAACGACCCTATGACCTATACCCCTGTCTGTAGCATGTTTGCCCAGTCTTTTTCTCTCCCTCTCTCTCATATTGAATACATTCCTTGAACCGCCAGTATGTTAGTACTTACTAGTTACCAGCCATCAAAATGACGGTACAACATAACCGTAACGTCAGTGTCAGGGGATGGGTGCAGCCGAATAGAGTAATAGGTGAATTGCTCTTTTGGTGCCATGTAATGGGCATTGGTGTGCAAGACACCTGAATACCCCCCTATAAAGGTTGAGGAGCAGTGTTAGCACTTTTGTTTTATATTAGATTATTTATGTCACTATTTGATATTAAGCAACTCTTTTCTCCAGAAAAAAAATAACACTATATAATGTTTTGTGGCTTAGAACTGTATTGTGCAGGCTTCCTATTGTACAGCTTTTAAGCCCACAGTAGGAATGGTGATCACTGTTATTTAGTTTTAACATTTGCTTATATACAGTTGATCCTATTCATAATGTTCTAGGCTTTCTGTGATTCAGGATGGATAAGATTGTATGATATGCTGAGCAAGCTGAGACATGTGCCTCTGTGAGCAGGCATACAAAGTGTTACAAGCATGGTAGAGGCAACAGTAATAGTGATAACTTGTGTACAGTATGTGTCTGGTTTGGAGGTGTTCTATAAGGCCCCTGGGATTCTGATTTTTATGGTACTTCATTTTGTAGACGGCTATATGTAGTGTGTTCTCTCGTGGTTTTCCCTCCAAATAAAGGTGACTAATAAAGCCATATTTTTATAAATCTAGCCCGGTCTCTTATCTGCATTCTACACTACAATACATCTTGGAGGAGCATATACACAGGTCTGACTTGTCTGAGGCACAAGTCGGACCTGTTTTCCTTTTGGACTCCCCCGGCAGCTCCCTGGGAGGGCTCCTTCAGACGTGGCACTTGATGTGTCATTTTTTACATGCGTTATATCGCACGTAAAATAATTCCTCACGAGCTGCCGGGGGAAATAAAGGTAAATCGCATGCGATACATCGCAAGTGCTGAAAAAGCACCAGCGATGTGACATTTAAGGTCTGATTGATCTTGCGTGCTGCACATAAGAGCTTTAGGATCCAATACACGGGAATGCGCATCTGATCCGATCTGTAGGATCCAATACACGGGAATGCGCATCTGATCCGATCTGATGTCCGCCCTAGGTGGCCATACACACGCAGATTTATCTGCAGATCTGTCTGGTTGGAACAAAAACATGGTTATGGATGAGAGCAAATGACAGTTGACCATTTGCTTGGAAATGCTGGAAAACGGACAAACTGTCACTCATCCATAACCATGTTTTTGGTCCAACCAGCCAGATAAATCTTACTAGTGTATGGGCACCTTTTAAGGCCCCCATACACTAGCCGATTTTGGTCAGATTTCAGCCAGATCAGTCGGATCTGGCCAAAATCGGACCAAAATCGGCTAGTTTTGATGTCCCCTCAGATCCGATGCGCGGTCCCGTGCGCATCGGATCTGCGTCGGGTGGTCGGACCTGCTGCACGTCCGACCACCCGACTTGGGACCTAGTGGGGCGGCGCGGCGGTGGAGGGAGCAGGGGGGGCTGGGGACGCTGCGGGGGACACGTCTGTGTCCCCCGCTGCTGGGGACGCTGCGGGGGACATCGTCTGAGCGGCGAGAAGGTAGAGGGAGCAGGGGGGGCTGGAGACGCTGCGGGGGACACAGGCTGCATAGAGCCGGGCAGGGGAAGCCGGCCGGGAGCTGTCAGTAATGAATAAAAAAAAAAGCCCATACAATGAATGGGCAGCCTGTGATTGGCTGAGCGCTCTCTCAGCCAGTCAGCAATTGGCTGAGAGAGCGCTCAGCAGCCAATCACAGGCTGTCCATTCATTGTATGGGCTTTTTTTTTTTATTCATTACTGACAGCTCCCGGCCGGCTTCCCCTGCCCGGCTCTATGCAGCCTGTGTCCCCCGCAGCGTCTCCAGCCCCCCCTGCTCCCTCTACCTTCTCGCCGCTCAGACGATGTCCCCCGCAGCGTCCCCAGCAGCGGGGGACACAGACGTGTCCCCCGCAGCGTCTCCAGCCCCCCCTGCTCCCCGGGTTTTTTACATGTGATAAATCGAGACGATTTATCACATGTAAAAAATGGCACATCAAGTGCCAATCTAATCAAGCTCCCCCGGGGAGCAGCCGGGGAAGCTCAGGGGGAAGTCGGGGGCGACTTGTCCTAAGGACAAGTCGCCCTAGTGTATGGGGGCCTTTAGACTATTGTTTATATAAATCTCCCGTGTTGATCTGTAAAATGAGATTATTGCAATGGTTCCCAAACTGTTTTGAATCAAGGAACCTTCTACTAAAATAATTTTATCCACGGCAACCCCAAGGTCAAAAGTTTTTCATATGTCATGTTTAGGTTTAATTATGTATTAAGGTACAATACTTTGCTCCTTTTTGTCTACATATTTGATTATTTGTAGCCACAAGAACTGGTTTTGCCAATTACATTGACAATAACTAAGTTCAATTTGGTCTTGGACGACCAACCTGAGGTATCACTCACTGCAGATTGAGAGACTATGTGTACAGATTAATTTACTCTCAATATGCTTTAGTAATTTCTCAAGTGCTACCTTCTTTACTTAATGAATACAGATATTTAAATCTTTATACGATTCGTGTCATCCGTGATCTTTAGATGCTAGAACGTGGACTTTCTATTTCTGTATATTGTGACCCGGGCATGTATGATATTTACATGCTAAATAGGTTTTCTTTTAGGCTGCACTTAATTCAAATTATGAACAAATGTCAGGATCAACCTACAGTAGTTTTAATGTTGTTTTTCCCCCACTTTAATGTATGCTTGCATCTCATTCATTTCCGCTGTCATAGGTCTTTGGGTCCTGATGCATGTTGGGATTTTTTGCAAAACCTGTGCCTGAATTTTCATTACCCACTTAACAAACTCGAGGCCTGTCTAACCAAGGACGCCTCATACATTATGCTAATGATCAAGAGACATGTTAATGATATTTTAGGAGCCTAATTAGTGGAATATATAACTATATGCAATTTGGTAATGGGCTGTGAAGCAGTTGAGAGGGTGGCAGAAATCTGTGAGGAAAATAGCGTGGGGGGTGGGGGCTGGAGATGTATTCTGGGTGTGTTCCAGGTCATGTTCAGTTTGTTATACTTCTGTCCAAGATAGACAGTAGGGGAAGCTAACAAGGTAAGTGGAATGTTATTATTCTTGGGGAGGGTTTATCTTACAAATGAAATCGGGTAACATTTAGTACTTGGCTAACAGGAAAAGTAACACCTGGATTATCTACTATCCTATGCAGAAGAACTCCTTTATGAAGAATATCTCCTCTGCACTTTAGAACGGCAAATGAAAGTGACGCTACATATTAAGTGTTTAAGTTTGTGATATGTGCACTGGAAACTTAACATCAAAATTCAGCCTTATACTGGCCGTACAGATGGACCCCTCTCATGCTTGCTCGGTTCTCGCCAGAATGTCCCTGCTGGCGAGAGCCGGTGGAGAGGGGCTCCATCAGACTGGGATGCTGCGCGTGCGTCTCGCGGTGGCTGGGCGGCGAGACCCTGCCCATCTCTGCTTCAGGGAGGCGAGCAGGGTTAAGTGGGGTCCGGCAATGATGTTGGCGGGGAGCTCTGTCTCATCGGGGTGTGCGAGCAACCCCTGGCGATGGAATCGTCAGCCACTGGCTGAATGAAATGCGCTCCATCTGTATATTAGAACTATCTGCATGCGATGCAGGTTGTATGATCAATCGATTTTTATATGTGCTACAAAACACACCTGCTTATTGCCGAAAGCCATTCCGACAGCAGTGACCTATCGACCCGCGAGACCACGCATCGCACCAAAATACCTTAGGATGTGCACACAATCTGTTGCATGATTCGTCAAAAACGTGCATTCAGGCCCAGAATTGTTCTGATGCTTGGCCACCTTTTTTAGATCATATGTTAATTTGTAGAGCTCTTACCATATTTGGCTTAAAACTTGTTTGAAAATTAGTAGTTTATTAGATATGTTCCTCATTTAAAGATTATTATTATTTTTTTTAATTGTGAGTTTTTATATTTTGTTATAACTACCTCCAAAATTATTCGGAGTTCGGAGTTGCAGATTTCCAAACTTGCCATATAGAGACTATAGTTTTGTGCATGGAAATGGTTTCTCTCACTAAATGTATCTGAATCAGGGTATGATTTTGGCTATGTACAATTTTGACTATATTATACTATAGATTGTACACTTTACAGTCAAAATTGACCTGTCTGCCAGTCTATTTTTTTTTTTCTTCTTGAGAAAGTGACCCTGCGGGTTGCACATTGCATCGCAAGCTGTTATACACAAAGTGATATAGTCAATATCTGTAGTTTATAATGAACTGTATGTATGCCCTATTACAGTGCACAGAAGTCCTTTTACTGTGAGAGCATAGTGCACTGGAATGCCTCTTCCGTATCTAAGTGGGAATGCCTTCTATTCGTCCAACACTACTGCTCTGACACATATTCTCTGCGCACATATACACTATGCCTTATTGCCTGTCTACTTCCTCCCAAGCGTCCACGCATATGTAAGTACTTAAGAGCCCCTTTTATGTGTGTGCACCTTTGCCATCTTTCAATGGTTGCCGACCATCGAATGATGTGGGTGGATCCCACTAGGCTGCAAATGGATGTTACTTTGTAACATCCATTCGCAGGTCCTGTAAGGGAATCACCCTTGTCATTCGCAAGGCGTGGTTTGGTGGACTTGCAAGGCTGTGAATTCACAGCCTTATGAATCAACCAGAATAATCCCCCTATATCTGGGAGCACAGCAGGTTGAACTGCTGTTTTGCCCTTTGTAAATTACCTCTAGCTTTTATTTGTTTTACCAGTGTGATCTCTATGATCTAGTGTTTGCCAAATGCAGAATATACTTTGACTTTTGCAATCTAATACAACTGTCAATAGCCCGTTTTATCTGGCTGTATACAACTTCTAGTAAAAAAAAAAAAGTATAGGAAATGGTAACATAGCATTGATCAGGAAAAAGTGAGCTTGTTGTCCCCACGGGACTGCGCATCGGGTTGAACCTGCTGCAGATTCAATCTAATGGATTGGACCCATCAGCGGCACATCATGGGTGGTTTTTAGCACCCACGATGTGTTCAATCTCATCCGTAGGTGTGTGCCAAAGGTGAAAAACCACTGGCACACACCTATGTGCAGGGGCTGGCAATGGCGGGGTCCATGCATCTGGTAGCAGCGGGTGCTAGGTGGCAGGGTGCGAAGCGGCTGCTGAATATAAAAAAAATATATATTTTAATACTCGAAGGCCGCCATCAAGTGCCGAATCTCAAGTGAGCCTCCCCGGGAGCTGCCGTAGGAGCTCAAGAGCAAATTTGTCCGACTTGTCCTTAGGACAAGTCAGACTATTGTATGGAGCCATTAGATTTACTGAGAGGGTGTAGAAAACTCAAGGAAGCCTGGAATGATGAAGTCTAGTGTAGACTGAAGAAAAATGGCAGCATACAATTTTCGGTTTAGAAAATTGGTGTAGAATTATGCATTACAGTATGAAATGGAGAATTACAACATAATAGGAGTCTGGAATAAAATTTTTACTCCGTTGGTTTCTATCGTCTCCCACAGGAATAAATTTGTGAGATTAAATGTTCCAGAGGAGCACAAAAGGAAAGTTTGCTGATAGAACTGACTTCCAACTTCACAGGAACAGAACATTCTCCAGCTTCAAACACCAGGAGAAAATGCATATTTATCAGTGTGGTGTACTGTACACCGCTCCTCTGGAGTGGCCGGGTAATACGCTTTCTGCTGCAGACGATCATCTGGTGCTGATCTCAAAGGATCAAATTGTGTCCATTGTTTGAAATAAGCAATTTTGAAGCTGTCCTTTTATACTATGATGTTATGGCTGTTAGCAAAACAACATTAAAAAACCAGACTAATATCACAATTTTAGCCCTAACGTAAATACCATGCTATCCTACTAAGCCCCCCCCCCCCCCCCCCCCCCCACCCCCCTGTTTTTTTGCGTTTGAAAATTTCCGGTTTTTGGGGACACATAGGTCCTGGAACTTATTCCGGACCCCATGTGTTATCATTGCTCTGAAAAGCTGGTTATAGGGGATTATTCTTTGTGCGTATCGGGTCATCAGCATGCCAGCGTCGGGGCTAATAGGATAGCCCCTGGCAGCATCTATTAGCAGTGGTAAATGACAGCTGCTAATAGGATATGGCCCTGTAGGGTAGATTTACTAAAGATTCTAAAACCGAGCAATTGAGGCGCTTCCCATAGCAATTGGTCAGATTCTTTCTATCCTTTTCTAGAAAGTAATAAAGATGTAACTAAAATCTGATTGGATGCCATGGGTAACTCCTACATTTTATATTTTTCGAAGCCGTAGTATAGCCGCCTCCTATAGGTCCATGTAAGGTTTAGAAAAATGTCTTTCCATACTCACAATACAGTAATACGATTCAATTATAAATGGTCTCATTCCTTTTACAGTTTGTATATCTCACAAAAGAAATACAATTTGGGGAATTATGTGTCTTTAGAGGAAAACAAAATGGCTATCTGTGCATGAAGCCAGGTTTGCTACCCTTATGCTAATAAAAAAATTGTGTACAGATACAGTAATTTGCAAACCCATGCATCTTCAAGCAGGAAACCACCACAAGTGTCCAGACCGCATTAACATATTTACAAGCCTATTTGAGTGCCACTGTCTCTACATACTGTATGTATCTGAGGGCTGCCACCAAGTATCAAGGGAGGGCACCACGGCAAGTAACTGGTTCTACCCAACTAGGGAGTGCCAGATCTTGCGTGCGTGTGTGGATATGTACTCCTACATCTAGCCTCAATATGCCATGCAGTGTGAAATTATTTTCTTAAGACAGGAGGTGTCTTATTATACCCCGTTCTCACTGCCACAAAAACCCGGGTATTCTCCAGGGCGAGCAATAATTTCTTGTCGAGTCTCTGTGTGAAAGGGTCTTTGTGAAATTCCCGGGTGTTATGACCTGGGAATTACACACAGATTTTTTGAAGGGTTTTTCCCAGGGAAAACACGCCAGAAGAAGAGTTCCACTGCATGATTTCAGTGTGTACAGTGCCAACCCTAGAACAACCTGGGTTGGCACCATGGTGTGAAATGGGTCTCTCCCAGTTTTGAATAGTGTTCCAGATCTCGTGTCAGACTCAGGACTTAAAAGGGTGTATTAAACGGATACCCCTTTTTACATCGCAAACTCGTGTCAGACCAGGGATTGCATTCCCGGGTCCGGCGCATTCGCATTAAACCCAGGTCACCCATTATACAGAGGGCTACCCGGGCTTAACCCTCTAACCCTGGTGAAATTGACGGGATTGTTATAAGCTGTGATGATTTCACAACTCCCCTCAACCTGGGTCCATATGTCAACAATCCAGAAATAACATGGGTCTGAAGTGCGATGTGAAAGGGGTAATAGTCTGTATGAATTTTCTTTTTATTGGTGACTGTCTATCTTTGTTACCTGTGCACATGCTTGTTGTGGTTTCTTTCTTTCAGTTTTCTGCATCTTTCATATTCATCATGTACTGTAGTTATCCATATTACTAAAACAGCCTTCTGCAGTTATTTATTTATTTTTCTTGCTTGAAGTCTGTGGGGACAGAGTTGAAAACAAAAACATATAATGCGTTTTCAATCTGTTTATATATGCAATTGACATAAAAGCAAAAACACATTTAAAAATAGGATTTGCAGGAAAACGTTGTCAATATGGTTTATACAGACGTATAATACCATTATAACTGAAAGGAGGTTGAGTTAAATATTGGGGAGATACCTGTTGCATTTATCTGGGGAACAGGATGGTGAACAGTCATCTTCTGCCAGGTATATCCCTGTACGTGTTGTGTAAACGGTTCCTTTCACTTAAATATTTGAAGATTTGATAGGTGTAATTTAGAATGCCACAATGTATCGCTGTATCTCGGTTGGAAAAAAATATTCCATCTTTTATCCTCCTATTGCATTTCACATGCTGGCAATGCTTTTTAAGCATGTTGGAGAAATATTTTTGATATATCAAGGGACCCTCCTGATGGTGGTGAGGATGATTGTGCGTCATGTAGTATAGCAAGATGAAGAATTACAGTCAAGTCATTTGGGTGTATGCATGTATTTAGACGGCAATGGGCAGCAGCAGCAATGTCTGGGGAGGGCACAGTTACTAAATGTATCTTCTTTTTTTTTTTTTTTTTTTATAAACAGCTTAAGATACCACACACTTCTAAATGCATCAAATCATGCTGGGTGCACTTTGGTTTTTGTTTCTCCTGAATAATAGTTTTTCTTTTATATTTCTTTTCTTTGTTATTTTATTTAGCTATATTGTCTTAAATTTGCAGTGTTCGCTCCTGTCTTCTCTTCTGTGCTCTCCCCTTCTTCTCTCATTCCCTCCTTTGTCGTTTTCTGTCCCCCACTACCTCCTCCCGTTGTTCAGTATCAGCGGCTCTTCTCCCTCTAGGCCTTTTATCTGCTGCTGCTTTTTGTTCCTTGTAAAGGAAATGTTAATTTCTTAATCACTGCGTCCCCCCTTTGCTCGCGGTTGCTATGCCAACACCCCGGGAGTGGATTTTGCTAATTCATGGGAGCTTTGTGTTGAGTCCTGGGCCCTCCTGCTGTTACCATTTGAATATCCCCGTGGTCTGGATGCGGAGGGTGTGGGGGAAGCAGCGTAAGAGCGAATCTATAACCGTCTCCCCGCGACTTAGTAAAAATGACACAAATTAATATACAGTATTTAAACCAGAGCGAGATTAATGGATCCCTTCACTGCATCTTAGCTTAACTGTCACTCGCTGGGTGTTTGAGCCCCTGGGTTTGAGAAGACTGGGAATCCCAGCACACAGGCAGCAACAGTGACCGTCTTTATTTCTGACAGGAGTAAATAGCCAGGCTTATATAAAAACATGAACTGCAAATAGGAAAATTGAAGCATTATCCCATATATGTAAATAAGTGGAAGTCGTTTGCAATGCTCTGTCAGTAATGCCGCATCCACAGTATACCTGGTGATCGGTAATGCAGACATACATAGAAAATAATATAGTGCAGTCAATCAAGATTTTACAGAGCGAACGCGGTGTCATTTTATATCCGTAGATTCAACTATATTGTATGCTCTGACCGTATCATAAATCTGGAATGAGCCTGTTACACAGAGCATGCAGTGCATAGAAACTGTAACGTATCTGGCATTTACAGTACATATAGAATTGTTGGTAAACAGCAGGCTGTACAGTAGCCCCTGTAGCCTGTTACCTTGAGGCGTGTAGGACCATGTGAAATTTACACCCCCTAAGGCTAGTAGCATATGAGCATTTTGCGTGCCCATGTATATTAGCCTAGGGAACTCTGCACTTTTGCGCTGCCTTTTCCTGCAGCTATTCGTCAGCATACGTGCTAAATTCCTGACACAAGCACGGCTTTACTCTGTGATCACTGTCAACAGCATTCACCAAATGAATCCGTGTCTATGTATCTGGAATTCAGAGATTACACTGCCTGCTGTGTGCAGGAAGCCCGAATGTAAGCGCAGTGTTGCCGAGACTATCCCATGCTCCGGTTGTGTGGTAGAATGTCGCTGTGAGACTTTTATACACACAATGATTATTTTTCCTTTATAATAATATGGATTTGGCAGTGGCTAATTTGCACCAGAGGTAGGTTGGGTAATCCCTTTGTTTGGATAATTGCACATATATGTACTAAACTATGTCATTTTTGTTTATTTTTGGTTTGTTTTCTGTACAATACAGTTTAGTTTTTAGGAGGTGATTCAATTCTTATGCTGGAATTTAGGACCATGACTAAGGGCTTCTTCTGGATGACACGTAAAGCTGTGAAATTCGCAGTTTGCATGTGATGTATGACATGAAATGCTGGGCTTTCCCATAGGCGCAGCCCCTCAGTCAGCCCACGCCTGCACTACTAGCTGCGAATGGGATGGCAGATAAGCCACGCCCCGTCACACCTAGCAGCTGCACATGTGCATAAAAGTTTATGCGCTAAACATCGCTCCCCTGTGCGAATGCGCAGGGGAGCGATGGACCAGAATAAGGTCCTACGAGCCACTACTGTGAGAATGCACTGGATTAGCAGTTTTCCCTGTGCTAAGTACCATGTGCAGAGCTGTTACAGTGCGCCTGGCACTTGCAACCACCCCTGAAGCCCTACTTAATGCAGATTTCTGTTCATCTATCAGGAGGCTGCGAGCAGATAAATACAACCTCAAGGGCTATTCACGGGATTAAATTGGATAGATCTTGTGCACTTATGCTAGGAGCTTATGTCCCATACAATAATTTAATAACCGCTATTAAGGTGCCCACACACGGATACATATCGGATCCGATCTCTATCTATCCTATTTCCCTTGAATTCCGGAACACCCCATATCATACTTTTTATTAACCCCACAGGTTTCTCTGCCTGTCCATTACGGATTGCCATTTTGTTTCGTGTGCTGTATCCACAAATGAACACTAGTCTTTCAAAGTGTACTTCCCAATCTGTTCCATGCAGTAATGTACATGCGCTCAGGCGGCGAGAATGAAAGTGCCTTTCAATTAAATAGAGAAACAATGGTGCTGAATTAGGTTGGGCTTAGGCCCAATAACCCCCCCCAAAAAAAAAAAAATAATATGCAAAAGAACCCCACTGCTTCAGAACTTGGGTGCTCTAAACTAATCCTGGTTACTGCATGGTTGTTCAGTTCATTTCTAGAGCCATGATGCATTTACCTGTGAACAGCCTGTGTGAGGCCTTGTGTTATTGCCTGCCAGAATAATCTGCAATGCACTCAGTACATCTCACTGAATTGATTAGCTAACCTTCTTGTTTGAAATATTTAGTATAAGCAGGGCCCTCTATAGGGTGTTTAGGTGTGTGTGCATGTGGTCTATATCCTGTCTGTATTTTCTTCATGCTTACCAGATCTTTTCTCACTCTCCTTCCCCATCCCCCAGCCCATTCTGTCTCTCCTCATATGCTAGGGGGATGGGAAAGCCTCCTCATTAGACAGGACACATTTTCTGTTTTCATTTCCATCTATTATGCTTTTCTGATCCCCAGGAGACTGGAATATGTCCTGCCTTTACACATCCCTCCGAGGGTGTATGCACTAATACATCCCACAGTGTCTGTCTTTTGTGTATGGCAGGGCCCCAGCACAACAGCATGCAGTGCAGTTAGGAGTCTGTGCACACTGCTGGATTCCAGTAATGTACTGTGCTCGTGATGTGATCCGGTGTCAGCCCTAGCTCTGCTCTGCTACCATACAGCCTGAGGCTGCTGGGACTTCTGACAATTCTTCCCACAATCCATTGCAGACTGTCAGAATAGGTGAGGCCGACATCACCTATCGGGAGTAAGGGAAGGTTTATTTGTTACATCTGGCAATATTGTAACAATGTTTTCTAGTAACAAGGCTCTTCCATTGTTGCATTAAAGGACATGCTTGTAGTAATCCCATGATTCCCTATATACTGTACAATGCTTACAGGACTGCACTTTCTATATATCCGTGTAGATGGCATAAAAGATCATACTGCTCAGCGGTCATTTGCATGCACCCTACACAGCGGTTGGGGGGCAGAGAAGGGCAGGGGGTGCTGGGCAGCACATTACCATATGGGAACGCTCAGCGTTTCCATGGGCGTTCCCATGAGAATGCTGGATGTTCTAATGGTAATGAAGCCATGACGTGGGTGCTGGGGGCGGGCAGCTGACATCAGTCCTCACACTGGGCGCCCGCAGTTTAGAGTCACCATATAGGTGTCTCTGAACTGCGAGCACTGGAGAAATCATTCGATGGTCGCCGACCATCGAATGATTTTTCTCTGTCTGTGATTGGATGATTATGTAAATCTTCCATTTGCAGGCGTGAAGTGGGGGGGGGCAGCCGGCACTGTGGGTGCGTCTGGTGGACTCGCAAGGCTGCAAATTTCGCAGCCTTGCGAGTCAATCAGAATAAGGTCCTCTATCCCAGCATCCTCCAGTTACTCCCTTCCTCTGTGATTAGAAGTCCTTCTACTTGTTATACATAGAATTGGAACCATTGGCCCATCTAGTCTGCCCATGAAAATACACACCTGACCAAATTGTCTCTTCTGCAAAATACTGTGTGTGTGGGTTTTTTTCTTTTTCTTTTTAGCTTTAGTAGAAGTGACAAATCCATTAAGGCTTTCACACCACTGTATGAACATGGCACGGTCGCCATGTTACAGAAGTGATAACCACTGGGATGGCTGCCCTGCCTCTTTACCAGTTGCACCATGTGTTGACAGCTCAATGATCTGGCCATTACATTACACACAGCACAAAACCATTACTTGTGAAAACAACTGCAAGGAAAAAAACACGTTTTTCACAAATCCGTTGGATGAACCCGATCTATTGATTTTATAATGGTTTTAAGCTTATGGACCGCAAGAATATATAATATAATATAATAAAAGGTGAAACAAATGGGTCACTCTTTTCTCTGTCACTGTATAATATTTATGCAACATCTGATTGTCATGGTTTGTGGAGTGTTGGTCTATCTCTAAAGTATTTGTTTGACCATTATAAACCTTTGTACAGGTTGTCTCGAAATACTGAAACCTTTCTTTTCTGGATGGCTCACAGACAATATCCAGATCGACAGTATTAACACCATATGGTCGACCTAGAAAAAAGTCTATGCAATCGGTCTAGTTTGCAATGGTCAACACATGAAATTGTTGGGGGACCTTTTAATGCTATCCACATGGGCTCTAATTCTGAACGGTGAAGTATGCTGAGTGGAGCGAGGTACCGGTGCATGGTGAGCGGACACTGGGCCTGATTCTGGTTCACTTGCAAAAGCAAATGATCTAATGGACAAAGCCATGTGCACTGCAGGTGAGGCAGATGTAACATTAACTAACCTAAAATAACCCCAATACCCTTTCTGTGGTACCCCAACCCCTAATCCTAACAGATGCCTGTCATCTACCTTAGATGTAAATGCAAAGCAGGAGTTTAAACTGGCAGACACCACCAACATCAATGTAACAGATATTGATTAAGTGTGTGTGTGTGTGTGGGGGGGGGGGGGATAGCATAGAGAGGAGAGGGTTAAGATAAGTTTCACTTTGTATCTATCGCCATATACAGCACACCGGTATTAACTTTCTACACCCCCCTTTTGTACAATATGGGTAGGGCACCAAAGGCAGCAGCGGTACGTCCTGTCATTTGGGCCAGGCAGCAGCAGGCACTCCCATCATCAGGGCTGGGCAACATCGGGACTGGGCAGCAACGGTTTCCATGGAGGCAGCACCAGGTGGCCGTAAGTCCCATGTAGAGAGTCAGGTGGCAGCAGGTCCTGCAAACGCCTAGCTTTCCCATACAGGAAATCCGGCCCTGGGTCCAGTCCACATGCTCGCTGGGTTTTGACAG
The DNA here is from genome assembly GCF_055691185.1 of Crinia signifera. Classification (NCBI taxonomy): domain Eukaryota; kingdom Metazoa; phylum Chordata; class Amphibia; order Anura; family Myobatrachidae; genus Crinia; species Crinia signifera. Next base: position 109,864,696 of record NC_139224.1, read on the forward strand.
CGGCGCAGAAACGTATGCGGCCCACGGGTAAATGCAGCAGGCTCCCTGCATTAGCCGCAAACCTCTCTGTTTTGGGGAATCCTCGCCGTCACCTGACAGCATGGGTTCCCGCGGAACATTGAATACGTTGAGCGTCCGGCGCTGGGGTTAAATGGCGAGGGTCGCTTGTTTTCGGTGATCACTGTCATTTAACCCCCTCGCAAGACGAATTGAGTACTGTCCATTGTCTGAGCTATACCACACCCAGCATGATGGTTCTATCTACATAAACTTTATTTTATTGCGCAAAATAATCGAAGCAAGTATATAAAATTTCCTTTAGGCTGTGTGTATATGAAACATAAATTAATTCTGTGTTTTGAGTTATGGTCCAAGAGGTCTCATTATAGTTTGCAAATATTCCAAAATACAGGAAAATCTGATATTCAAAATACTTCTGGCCCCAAGCATTTTAGATATGTGAGACTCAACCTGTAGTATTAGCTGTGTTGATGAAATCTATATTTTTTTGTGTACACAGTTAGATCTCCAGAAAATGTAATGCTATTCAGTGGCCTTTGTATAGTGTTTTAAGTGCATTTGCTATTTAGCCTGTAATGACAGTCCCCACTGCAGATGCACCAGTGCAATATCATCCTGACCTATTCCAATCATTGGTGTTAAGCCCAAAGGTGACCTCTGTATTAATGAGATTGACAAGGATTGGCTGAAACCTATGACCTGCTCGTGTGTACAACCATGTGAGGTCTGCGTTATGAGGTAGTTGCATGGCCTAAGCACCAAACATCCATATGTGTACATTTGGTAGCCCACATTTATCATGATCATAGATGAGGTTAACATGTAAGTAAATCTTAAATTATTTAAGTAACAAAATCCATTGTAATACCAGCAGATGAGAGGCAGCCACCGGTGATGATGGGGGAGCGCGCATAACCGCTCATCGCTGACCCATAGACACTGGGCGGCTTTTGAACTGAAAAATGCTCAAATGACAAAACTAAGCTGCTTTTAGTTTAAAATCGTTATACGGTCGTTGGGTCGACCACTATATGTTGACATGGGGTTAAGTCGACACGTGTATTAGGTTGACACTGGCATGATTGGCTTTTGATTAAGGTTCATGGCAAACAGAGTGAAATATAAAATGTATGCATTGCATTGCCGCTACTAGGGCCGTTACGTTAATTCCGAGTTACAATGCGGATGATGCGTACTCTTAAAAAAAGGTATTGGTTGACAGTAATGGTTTTACAGTGATCATTTTAATGAATGGTGTTTATTTTTCATGTACAGTAGGTATAGTACAAACATGGTTCTATCATGTATAAATGTATGTAGCTATTTGTATATATGGTGAGTAGTGATGTCGTCACTTTCCTTTTTGTTAGTAAACCAGTGTGTACGGTGTCATACCATATAACTGTGTTACACAGTGTTTGGGGGGGGGGGGGGGGCACTGCAATGCACACCCTAATTTTAAACATACTGTATGTGGGGAAACCAGCCATCTGCATTTTCCCCTTATAAACAAAGGGTATGAAGTTTTTAGTTGGAATAATCAATACAAGTGATCTATAAGCAAGGGGGTTGTTTTTTGTATTGCCAAATCCCATAAAGATTTATTTTCATTACATAACCAAGTATTTTAATCCATTCCCTATACTGTCTGATAAACCATTCCTAATATCCCTCCCCATCAGACCTGTTGAACTCCCCCGACCCCCCTTTCTTTGGATTGCCTGCATCCTCCCCTCATTCTGGCACAGCCCTGCTGCTCGTTAGAATGAAAGAATGCTCAGTTTTAATTAATGATATGTAAATATCCTTGAATGGGCCGCATTTGCATATTAAGAGAGATTTGCCGTATCTGCGGAGTAATATATTTTAATTAAGGATTAATTAAAAATAATGTGGATTTCATTCTGTCTGGCAGGAGCATTTCAGCTGTGTGCAAGTGTGTCCCCCTAATTCTCTGTCTGGCGGGGGTGATTGAGAGAGTACATGCAGAGGGGAGTCTGTATTAATGTGGGGATCTGTGCAGTTGGATTCCAGCTTCTATGATTTATGTGCAGAACCTGTGATTTAAGTGGCTGTCTCTAGCAGTGCTGATAAAGCAGATACCTGAAGTCCGTGTCTAAGGTCTCTGTGTATGTTTGACAATTGGTGACTTATACATACTGTAGATGGTAATATACAGTGAACTTCACTTATAGTCCCCTGACGCAATACATGGGCTACATTAGAAATGTATGTAAGAAATGTTCTTGGCGGGTGTCTTTTTATAGAGAAACTATTTTGTTGACAATTTTGTGCTTTAAAGACAGGTGATATCTTATGTGCCTGGCTGTACCCATATTTGGATGCACTACCTGACCAGCGGCTTCACTTGTATAGTTAAATATGTGGGCGGTTCTGCTGGTCAAACTAGACCGTGCATATGCCCATGCATCAACCTCATGCAAGCCATTGGCTACTTAGCCAAAATTGACCCGCATGTACAGCTGGCCAGGGGGTTGCTAACGATGCATGCATCGGTAATGACATTGAGCATACACACTAGACCAGGGGTTCCCATTCGATTTTGACTCACAGCACCCTAGAGCATGGGTCCTCAAACTGCGGCCCTCCAGATGTTGTGAAACTACAAATCCCAGCATGCCTTGCAACAGTTTTAACACTCCCTTATAGCAAAACTATGGCAAGGCATGCTGGGATTTGTAGTTTCACAACATCTGGAGGGCCGCAGTTTGAGGACCCATGCCCTAGAGTATCAGAATTTTTCCAAGGTACCATGGGCCTCCCAAAAAATGCAGAAAAATTTATTTATAAATAAATTAAGTAGATTGAGTTTATATGTGATTTTCCGGTTCAGTTATGTGTTAAATGGTATGATTTGCTTCTGTTTGTACACATATTTTATGATTGGCAGCCACCAGCAATTGTTTTGTCCATAAATAATTTGAATTGGTCTTTGACCACCAACCCGTGGCACCCCTGCAAGTGTCCAGAGGCACCCCAGGGAGCCACGACACACAGTTTGGGAACCACTGCTCTAGACTAAAAAAATAAAACATATATGGACCCTTCTGAGCGATGTGTTTTAAAGAAATCACCTAGTGTGTATGGGGCTTAACTTCAGCATTGAGAAGTGATGATGCTTTCATGTATTTCATTGTTCTAGTAGCTTCTGCTCAGGCAGTCCTTATGCTATGTTAACTGGGACCCTATTTGCATAAAGAGAAGGTTTATTAAACAAGTGCGGTTTTATTTGATTATGTTCCTTCATTTTAATTGGCCAAAGAGATACTCTAGCCTTTCTCTTACCCCAGCTGCAGCACTATCTGACTTGCCCCTTCTTCCGGCTGGCTCATTACATTAAGTGGCAATAAGATAATCACAGAAAGGTGATGCAGTAAGCGCTGCTTTGGATTTGCATGGTTTTGATTAGCCGTGCGTAGAGAAATCTGTCTTATAAAATACAGGATGTTGACATTAAATATCACGGCTTTCTCCTTCTCCGTTTATTTATCTGATTTATGCAACATAAATCAGAGTCTTTGATTAATGACGGAGATCATAACGGCTGCTCCAGACCCTGTTTCTCTGACTTGGGTTACAAATTGTACCACGTACCATGCAGATAATTCTTAGCTAGCTGCATGTGTCATGTGTACCCAGACATGCATGTTATGTCTGTCTGTCTATCTGTCATCGTTGACGGGTAACTGTTGGCATTCCAGCTGTTGCTGAACTACATCTCCCGCAATGTTCAACCAGATGTTCATTCCCCTATGACCCATCTCCATATTTTAGCTATTTCTTTCTACTTCTGAGTAAGGGACATACATGGGGTACAATAACGAAACTTGCATCTGCTGTCGTTTATTCTCGAATTTCATGGGAATGCACAATGTGTGCGTCTCCAGCCTGACATACTACTTCACCTTGCTTATTATCTATTCTGTCACACTACAGTGACATGCCACAATCTCCTCTTCAGAAAGCACAGATTCCTACCTGTCATTAATGTGGTACACAAGCTGATAAGAAACACCAGCAAGCAGAGGTGAAATGTTCCAAGCAGATCAGCCCCACCGACTCTATTCTACCTGTGCGTGTTTTGTGCTGGGAACAGATGTGTTCCCTTTGCTGCTTCTTAATATATTTCAAAAAAGCACTGCAGCATATCCAGCACAAAGACTGTATAGTTGTTATTGTCACTCTTTGCACATGGACCACTGACTGCACTAGTCTTAGGCATCTCCCTCCCCCAATACTGTTAATGTCTCTATTCTTACATGAACGCTGCAACCCTGTAACTATTCTGACTAGCAATTCTTTGATGGTCATTGGCACAAGCCTGAAATGGGCCTCCTCCTGGTTATCCACTGTAAGGAGCACTTATTTGATTTGGGCTGTTTCTGCAATATAATGCAAACTGAATGCAGGAATAGTAGTTTGTGATTTTTTTTTTTTTTTCTGTTTCTACATTGGGTCTTTTCTCTTTCTATTTTTTTTTCTTTCTCTCTCTTGCTCTGTTTCTCTCTAGCTTGCACTTCTCTCTTTTCCCCTCTATTGCTCTCTCTTGCCCACTCTTTTTGCCGTCTGCTTTCTCTCTTGCGTTGCGTGCTCTCATTCTCAATTGCTTGCCATTTCATGTGCTCTTTCTTGCCTGCTCATTCCTGCTTGTCCCATTGCTCGCATTTTCTCACTCGCAATTTCTCGCCAGCTTTTTCTTTCTTGCCCCATTGCCTGCTCTCTTGCTCATTCTCATCCACTTTCTTGCCCGCTCTTGCACTTTTTTGCCCTCTTGCTCGCTCATTCTCAACCACACCTTCTCTCTTTCTCACACTATCTCGTCCGTTCTGCCTGTCTTGCCCATTCTTTCTTGCTAACCGCCTTGCACACACTTTCTATTTTATTTGCTCAATCTTGATCGCTAATTTGAGTCCACTTTTTCCCAATCTTGTCTGTGCTCTCATCCGCTCTACCTCTTTTTTTCTATCTTTCGCTTGCTCACATTCTTTTGTTATTTGCTACCATGGCATTTTACCTTGTTTGCCTTGTGTTTACATTCTACTCTGTAGTTTTCAGATGAGACTTCTCCACCTATTCTTAGCTACAACACATTTCTGTTTTTATAATTTTCTGTCTCACATTTTTTTTCATCTGTATTATAGTCTAACTATTTTTCTGTTGTGTTTCTCCATTTCCCTATTGCCTGCTGCTTATAATGTGTCAGTTCTATATCTACTGTTACTCCGCTTTACCCCCGTTACTCTTTTTGCCCTGGCCTTGCTGGTCTATATTCCGCACCTCCATAGCCCCCTCTATCTCAACCTCTGGCTCTGCTTTAATGAGAATCCCTCCTAATTATTTCTCGGCTGCTGCAGAGAAGCCGCAGAGCTTCAGATCCTGATATCGGGAACGTGACTGTGCTACTGATGGGGACGGGGGATCAATAATTTAGGACGCTGCTTTAATAGCAAAACTGACAGAGCTGGAGGAGGCAGTGATCAGACCCTGCCTGTGTCTCTGTTCTAAAGATGCCGGTTCTCTAAATAAATGTGTATGGTCTGTGTTCTCATGTAAGTGTTGTCTTTTTGTGGAGAGGCCATATAAATATATATTTATCTGATTTATGGAAGGATACAATACTCCTCATACTTTGATCTGGTAGAAGAATTCTGTCCGACTTGTAATTCTAAATGGTCTTTTTAGTGTGTGTGTGTGTGTGTGTGTGTAATGGATACATTATTTTAACTGGTAAATTGACAAATGTCCATACTGCTTTTATATTATTATATGAAAACTTAGAACTACTGACCAATGATCTCATTTAAATGAAAGTAACCATGGCATACTCTAGTGTTAATGTCATTAGATTTTGTCATGGCAAAGGTGTTTTTTTTTTTTTTAATGATTATTGATCTAGATCATTAAGACCATTTCTAGGCCACTACAGTACACCTTTTTGTTTGTGTGTGTGTGTGTGTGTGTGTGTTTTTC